>NC_089199.1:10659375-10962708 GCF_963930695.1 Labrus bergylta | reverse complement strand
TTCAGCAGACATTACAGGAGCATGGCAAAGGGTAAACAAAGGCCTTAGTTGAATTTTTTTTTTCTTTTAAGTCTTACAATAAATAACACTAAGTAGCATAGTAAATTGTTTCTCTTCCGTCATAGACATCTGTTGTTGAAAGAAAACAGTCGCATCAAAGTAATGGAGGGGGCTAAAAACAACCTGCCTGATACTGATGCCCAGAAGGCAGCTGAAGAGATCAAGCAGTTGGCAAGTGAACTGACAGAAAATGACATTCTGCTGGTACTGATTTCAGGTAAAGATGAGTCTTCTCTTGTGGCTTTTTCTCTAACAAAAAAAGAAAGAAAGAAATGAAACTCATGTATACATTGTGGTGAAAATGTGTCCAGGTGGAGGCTCTGCATTGTTACCTGCGCCCATCCTACCAATCTCACTGAAAGAGAAATTGGACGTTACCCGCAAACTTGCAGCTGCTGGTGCCACAATTCAAGAGCTAAACACAGTGCGACGTGCTCTCTCTTTCCTAAAGGGTGGAGGACTTGCACATTTTGCTCACCCTGCCAAGGTATCGTATTTTTATTTGGAATGTTTTAGATGTATTTTTTTTAATTTCGGCATTATTCTCTGAAATTCAAACCTCTGACTTTACCACAGGTGGTTGCGCTGATATTGTCAGATGTAATTGGGGACCCACTGGACTTGATCGCCAGCGGCCCCACAGTGCGGGGTGAGGTGTGGCCTGAAGAAGTCCTATCAGTCCTTGAACGTTACAAGCTGTTGAACTCTCTTCCATCCTCAATAAAGGAAGTCCTTGGGAGACCAGGCCCTCATTGGAAGGAGACTAAGGAAGAATCCACTGCATCAGAATATGTTCATAATGCTGTGATCGGCTCAAACAGTGTCGCCCTCATGTGTGCAGGTCGCCGTGCTCGTGAGCTTGGTTTCCGCCCTGTAGTGGTGGCACCAGGAGTGTGTGGCGATGTGAGGGCAGTCTCTAGACTTTATGGCCTCCTGGCCCGCTTTGCCTGCTCTCGGGAGGAGCCTCCTCCAGAGATTGCTGCTGAGATGCTGAGGCTGGGGCCTGAGGTTGGTGTGGAGAGCTGGGACCTCTGCCGCACCATGCAGGTATTGGGTGAAGGGCGTACAGAAGGGTGGGGGGCCACATGTCTGTTAGCTGGAGGTGAGCCCACTGTGGAGCTGACGGGCATGGGTCGAGGTGGGAGAAACCAAGAGCTAGCTATGAGAGTGGGAGTGGAGCTGAGAGACCTGGGGATCCCACCTAATGGTCCAGTCTTCCTGAGTGGTGGAACTGACGGCCAGGATGGACCCACTGAGGCAGCAGGGGCCATCACTGATGGGGGGTTGTATGAAGAGGCACAAGCTCAGGGGCTGCACATCGATACCTTTCTAACCAACAATGATTCTAACACCTTCTTCTCAAGTCTCTCTGCTGGCAAGCGCTTACTTGTACCTGGTCTTACCTGCACCAATGTGATGGATGTGCACATGCTACTTATTCCACCAATCCCCATTACTATAAGATGATTTAAATGCACAAAAAATAAAATCATTGAATTCCAGTGGATATGTTTAGAGTACTCAATTTGTTTATATGACTTGTCATTTTCGAAACTGAAGTATTAAAGTCTACTGGCAGTTGTGTCACAAGTTTTGTTATTAGCAGAGCACAACTGAAGAATATCTAATTACTGAACTTGTCAATCATCATTTCTACAATACAGCTAACGCTTTTTCAAGACGTCAGGGAAATCAGTATTTTCAAACACAAACACTTTGTAACCACTTTTTAACAGCTATTTTAACAAAGCAGCCATCTTATCTTTCAGCGTTGCTGCTGGTCTCTTCTGGAACCTCAAGTTACCTTAAAACATGCCTATATGTCATGTACTGATATTTTACCTGAAAAAAAACTATGTGCAGATAATGCAGTGCTTTTATGAAGTTCACTGAAAAAAAAAAAAAACATGACCTGCTTTACAGGGATCTATATCCCACCAGGCTGTGTGTATCTTTTTTATGCAGAATTAGAAATTAACCTGTCCCCTGTAATACTGTAATGCATGTGCACATCATTAACTCACTCCCGTTGATGCAACTGAAGATTAACATAATAAATTAATCAAAATCAGCCTGTGTGTCTTGTCCATGCTTTCTTTATTTTTTTGCCATAGCACATACAAATCAAGTTTAAATACGGTGCTCATGGTCAGAGTGGAACTTGTATGTCCAATATGTTATTGAAGCACCCTTAATCTGAACACAAGGCCATCATATTTTCACATTTTTACAGATGGTGGTTCGCTAACAGCCAAATTAAATAACACAGCACTAAAAAAATGATGTAATGGATAAAAGTGTGACAACTTCAGTGATAACAGATAATCCTCTGGGTAGTTGACAGAAGTTGGCTGCATCTTAAATGCACTGAAGACGCTTCATTATCAGCAAAACTTGAGTCTATAGGAAATGTAAAATGTCCACTTTCACTCCGAACAGGTCCGAAATCCAACAGCATTGTCCTGTTAATCTCGGTGAGTCTTCAGGGTCTCTCCTACTTTACTTTCCCTGTGGGAATTTAAAAAAAAATTGCATTACTAGCAAAACAATTTAAAACAGGAAGGTGTACAACTTCAGTTTGATCAGTAAACAGTTACCCACCATCACCACATATATATAGATAATACATACAATGCATTGTATCTATTAAACCACAGCAGAATTGAACAATAACATGCATTATGAATTCGTCGGATCCTGAATGACCTTTATTGACCAATCAATAACTGAAGCTTCAGAGCACCACACAGTTTGAGGATGGTAGTCTACCTGTCTGAAGCGACATGGATGCTCGGACACCTACCATCCACTCAGGTGAGGGGCTGTATCAGGTGTGCCTCCGTTCTGCCCAGTCCCTGAACGTAAACACCAACACACACACACACAAATAAAGACAACGTGTTGGGCCTGTGCGTGCACTTATCTACTGTGATAGATAACCTCGACGGAAAACTCACCTTGTCGATAGTACATGTCGTTCACTGTATTCCCGTAGAATTTCCACGCAAAGTGAATAGCGATGAGACTAAATATTAACCAGCTGAGTAAGATTTTGAATATGCAGACTCTCATGTCGTTTGCGAGCCAGTCGTTCACAAATTCTGAGAGGAACGACAAGCAGCCGTCAGCAATACGAGACAGAAACTCAAAATCCCACGGTTCCTCCATAGTGTCCGGTTATTACGTTAATGTGAAATCAAAAAAGGTTAATTATTCCACAGATGAGTAAGTAAAAACATCGCTAAGGATAAGTAATGTGTGACATCCTGGTCGCCATCTCTCACAACACGACGTTCGTACCAGCGGTCATGACGTAGTTACGTAAGGGCTGCCCCGCAGGCTTGCGACGGTAAACATCCATAAAATACATCTTTCTTTTTAATCCATCTACCAATTATTAAATGATTTCCAAGCAAAATAACTTGTATTTCTAGTGCATACCAGCATTTAAAATATTGCTAACATAAAAGGCACCAAAAAGCTGCGCTTCACATTTATGACTGCCCCTTAAGGGGCGGGACTTGCCCTTATCAGCGAGCAGTCTGATTGGCCGGATGAACATGTCATCAGAGATTCCGGATGTCTGCCGTGGTAAGAGGAAAATTTGTTTTCTGCTTCTCATTCTTGACAGCTTGTTTGCAACCAGGGCTGCTGATGAAGGTTAATGTATCGAAGTAGATTCACAACTCAACATTTCGACGGCACAGACATTGTGAGTGTTATTGTTAATCTTCACCCTGGTCTAAATCTAGTTGACCGGGATTGCCTGCATGATCCCTATAATGCCAAGGCCATGAAATTGATCTGTGTGTCGCCTGCTAGCAGGCAGCGTTAGCCGTGTAACTGCAGTCAACATTTACTGCGTTGAATTGAAATTTGCAGTGAATGGAAAGTTAACTTAACGTGGCGGCGAAGAAGTTATCAGAAAAGCTAACGTCAGCTTTATAAGTAGTCATTAATAGTCAAACCTTAGCTCACTAGATCTGGCGGTCAACTAACAATTACTTTGGTCCGCTGTTAATCTTTAGTGCAACATTAGCCAGGCTGCTGGAAGTTGTAATCAGTCTTAAACTCCAGAGTCTGTTTGGTATCTTGGAGTTGTAATACTCTGTTGTAACCAGTTATCCTCTGTTATCATGTGACCTGCCCACCAGTCCAGTATGAGTGCTCCTATTCACTAGAAAGGGAGATGCATGCTGTCTCAAGGTTCAGCTACAGCCACTGAGAAGTTTAAGACTACAGCTTTGTTTTCAGACTTGGGTTGTAATGTTTTTTTTGTTGTTGTTGCTGTGTTTCCAGTGACTGGGATGGTATCATGGAGAGAGACAATCATCAAGAAGGAGAGGCACAGGGAGTCAAGATTTGTGGTCCACCGTCTGCGAGCAATCCACCTGGTAAACTATCTCATCTTCTCTCTGTAGTTCAAAGCACCTTTTGTCATTGTTTTTTATTCATATCCCAACTTAATTATTGTTTCATCTTAGGTGACACGTTGGCCACATCTCTCTCCCTCTTGGGGAATCACATGTTTCCTGACGCAGTGAAGAGAAACAACAGTGCAAGTATTAGCAAAGAGGAAACTGCAGATTCCCTCTCTTCAGATGTCTCAGCAGAGGAGCAGAGTCTGGATGCAGAACCTATTTCTAACCAGGTAACAAAGCTAGAGACTGAGGAGACACAAAACTCAGAGTGTCACAATAATGTGTCCGCCCAGCAGTCTGTTGGGGAAAGCGAGGAGGCTGCCGCTGACAATGACCAGAGCGACTCCGGGGAGTTCGTTGTTACAATGCTGGCCAAGGCCAAGCTGGAGGAGCAGGGTATCGGTGTTAAAGGAAGGTCATCTCCCTTGTTGGAGGCAGGGACCCAGGAATCCCCTGCCTTTATGTCTCACCGTGAGGAGGACGTGACATCTGAGAGTTGGCGGCAGCACAGGAAGCATGTTTTTGTGCTCAGCGAAGCGGGCAAACCGATCTACTCCAGATACGGTAGTGAAGAGGCTCTATCATCCACGATGGGAGTCATGATGGCACTGGTTTCCTTTGTTCAAAGTGGAGATAATATTATCCGCTCAGTCTACTCAGGTGAGTGCAAAGTGTGAATTTTTATTTCCACATAACTTTTGATCAGTTATTATGGATGTAATGTTCTACCTAAAAAATGAAAGTAAATGTGGAGTTACACAAGGTTCTTGGTAGGAGTGACTTATGTGTATGAGTGTAGTAGCTCAGGCTTGCTGTAGGCAGACGGTTAATTGTAACAAATTGATTTGAAGTGCTGCACCACAGGGAAGTGTATCTGGAAAGTAATCAGTTAGGAAAAGGCATAGTGATCTCTGATCTATGATTCTGATGGCAGAGTGACAAAGTTTATCCAGTGATTTAAGAGTGGAACCAGAAACGTGTCTGTAGATGATAATATAATCATAATCGAGGACTGAAAGAAAAAATATTCTACAATATTTTTGTAAAATGTAACTGGTGGTTAAAAGTTATAAGATTTTCTATATCATGTCTAATTCTAAATGACTCATCAAGTACCAAGATGTGTATATTCTGTTGATCATCATTAGCAGAGAATTATCACAACTTTAAGTATTCTTTTATTCATTTTTATTTTTGGTCTTCCCTCCTCCCTACAGAGGAGCACACCGTAGTATTCCTACAGAAAGGGCCACTCGTGTTGGTGTGCGTGTCCAGCAGTCGTCAGTCTGAGCGGCAGCTGCGTGGAGAGCTCCTCTATGTGTACTATCAGATCATAAGCATGCTCACCCAGGCTAGCATATCCCGCATCTTTGAGCACAAGAAAAACTACGACCTGAGGAGACTCCTTGCCGGATCAGAGAAGATCCTGGATGGTCTCCTCAACCTGGTGGATTCTGACCCCAGTTTCCTGCTCGCAGCCGTTCACTGCCTGCCTTTAGCATCATCTCTCAGGGATTCTCTCAGCCAGATCCTGCAGAAAGCCATCACGCCCAATCTGGTTTTCTCTATCCTCATCGCCAACAACCAGCTGCTCACGATCGTCCAGGAAAAGACGGTCATTGAGGACAGCAGGCTGGAGCCCGCAGATGTCCACCTCCTGCTCAACCTCATCGGAGCCTCCTCCGCCTTTCAGGCCGGGGAGATCTGGACTCCAATCTGCCTCCCCCTCTTTAATCCGGACTGTTATTTTTATGCATATATTTCTTACCTGGACCCCCCAGAATGCACTGTTTGTTTGCTGCTGCTCTCGACGGACAAGGAGGCTTTCTACTCAGTAGCTGAGTGTAAGAGGAAGATAGAGGAGGCCATGGCGACTCAGAACTCCCTGAGCCTCATCGCCAAGGTCCAGTCTTACAGCGTGAGCCAGGTGGGCGTCTCAGACCTCAGACACTTCATGTACAAGCCCTTCGATGTGCCAGACAACTACCGCCAGCTCACGCAGTTCACCAGGTCTGTTTGTTGTATCTGTCATTAAACATCCAACAGTAGGAGTGAAATGTGAGATTAATCTGGTGTTGGAAAAAAATACATATATATATTTGACATGCCAAAAATCATACAAATGTTATGAAAAAATGCACTGCATGTAGTCAAGAAGGAAAAGTGTTAACTATCTCAGATAATGTAAAATAAGAAAGAAAATTTGTATTTTAAATAGAGGACATGGTAGGGAAACTGAAAAATCTTGTACAAGGGAAAGTAGGAAAGCCCATTTACTCCTAAGAAGTACATTACTTAGACATTTAAGGGTTTATTTGTCAATTCAGAATACAAGGTTTTCTGTCAAAGAACTTCCAATTACAGGAGCACAGTGGAATAAAAGTTCTCAGAAAATATTAAGTCTTTTAATAATCCTGCCAATGAACTTCTCTAATCTCTTCATGGGCTGAAGTAAAGGCATCGAGTGTCTTACTACATACGCCAGCAGCAAACCAAAACCTTTCACATGAATTTAAATAAATATTCAAAGCACTACATAAACCAGTTCTATCCATGAAACACTTTTCTCAACATTATTACAAAGAAACAAACATCTGTAAAAAAAAAAAAAAATTTGAAGCTGCGTTTTATATGGTTGCACACAGTTTCAATGACAGATGTTTTCTTGTCTGTAACTTTTCCTCTGTGATGTGTTGCTGCATGAAGCCCAGAGATGGAGGCACCGTACAGCAGTGACGAAGAGAAAATGAGACTGCTAGACCTTTATCGCTACATGCACAGCCGCATCCACAGCCCCTCACGACCACTCAAGCTGATTTACCACGTCGCTGAGAGGGAAACTCTGCTAGCCTGGGTATGTTAACGGAAATATTCTCTTTTGTTACTATGTGAAACAAATGAATACTGTCTCTCCACGAAATACTTTGTGCCTTTGATTTTTTTGTGACATGAGAAAGTCTAAAGGAACTTTGGGGTCTTAGGTTAAGTTGAAAATGTTGGACAATGTGTTTGCTTTCTTGTGGAGAGTCAGACGGTGAAATTGTTTCCACTCTCATATCTGTGTGTTCCCTGTGAGACTTGAGGCAGGGGGATAGTTCGCTGAGTGTAGCTAATCTTAGAACGAAAAGGGAAAAGCTAGCATAGCTCTGACCAAAGGTTTATTAACCCTTACAAAAACCCAAGTTCTGTTTTTTTTACTGAGGCTACAACTATGTCAGTGACTACATATACTTTACATGTTAACTACATTTAAGGTGCTTTGGATCCGACAAGACAACCTGTTGACTCGTGTTATTACTTAGCTGTCATATTTACTGAACAGACAAAGTTGTTCTACTCAAAGCAGTACCAGAAGTGCCCCATTCCTCGTTGACAAAATATCAACTGACATTGTTAGAACTGAATTCTGCTTTGCTGCTCTAAACTAGCAGACTTCACAGCAAGTTGTTCTGTTCTGTAGAGACAATAGATGCATTATAGCGACGTCCGGTGAGTACTGTTCTAGAGCAGTGAAGAACAACTTCTTTCAGGTCATTTATCACATGACGATGGCAGCACGCAGTATTATGGGGGTGGCAGAAAAATGAATGAGCTACATGAAGAATTTGGAAATATTTTAGATTTTAAAACCACACCAGGTAAAAGATGTACAGAATGCAAGACTTTAATAGAGGTTAAATAATGATCCCGTTCTGTTTTGTTACACTGGAATTGGGCTGGTTCTTTGTATCTGCTGGTATAAAAGTTCAGATATCCAAAACCATCAGTATCAGGTGGTTAAAAATACAATAAAATCTCAAGACATGGGAGGGAAATGAATCTTTAGATATAATGCATAAAGACTCGCTACACTAGGGCTCCTGAAGATATCCCTATTTATTTGCTATATGCATTAAAGAACACAACATTTCGAGCCCCTACTGGGATCTTCCTCAGGTGCTAGCTATTTAACAAAATCTTGGAATCTCACCTGTGGGCGTGGACATCAAAGCACAGCAAATTGGACTTGATTTTAAGACCCAGCACCTAAATTAGTTATGTTCGTGTGTTTTCTGACTTCTTCTGTGGAAATGAATCTTCTCATCTTGCTCTCCACTATAAAGGAGATAAACACATTTCCCCAAATTGAAAGTTATTCTTATAATTATTTAGACTGTAACCAACTGTTAAGATCCTCACCATGAATGTCTTTGTCTCTCTGATGTAGGTCACGAGTAAATTTGAGCTGTACACCTGCTTCAGCCCTCTGGTGACGAAGGCCTGTGCCATTACAGCCATCACTAAGCTTCTAAGGTGGATCAAAAAGGAGGAGGACCGTCTCTTCATCCGATACCCCCCGAAGTATTCAACCACCCCAAACCCCAGTAAGAGCTCTCGAGGGGCCAAATCTGACCAGCAAGACTCCACAGATAACGGCTTCTTATCTCTTCTATAGGACTCTCTTAGTGCTACTCTAGCTGCTCCGCCTCAGTCAACAATAGTTTCTACACTGGTTCCGAGATATTTTTTCAACACTTGGACTTGACAGACTTTGACTACTGGAATCAAACACTACGTTTTACACTATTTAAGAAGGAACGATCTCTTTCCAACTAAAGCGAGCCAGGGCAAGATAAAAAGCATCGGTGCGTTTTAAATGTGACTGTGGTAGAAGAAAAATGGCAGTGATATTTAAATGTTTTTTATATTGTTTTATTACTACGTCAAAAGAGACAGATTCCTTGCGGACAGTGAATGTATCAAACAGATGAGAGATCCTTTAAAGGCTCGTGCTGCCCATCTCTTCTTTCTGGTCTAAGTTAAGGTGAAAGGTAAGGCAGACTGTAATTGGGTTTTTTTGTTTCTTTTTGGGACATGCCGCAAAAAGTCCGTAATGTTACACAACAGGATATGCAAGAAATGAAAGTATGCTGCGTTAAGGTTTAATCTAAACCGGAGAAACAACAACTGGAACTGGTAGAACTGGGATTGGCTGCTATTTGTCACACAGAGCCATGAGCAATCATCGCCCTGTATGAATTACGTGGCACTTCCCTGTTGCAGAACCTGAAAACATTGTGTTACTTCATATCCGACTGATGTTTCAAACTCATTTTAAAATGGTCAGGTTTCATTTATGTTACACAAAACAAGTAGAAAATCCCAGTCAGTCACACCTGGTCCTTTTTCCATCAGCAGCATCGTCATTGTTAGCGTCTCATCGCTAGGAGTCAAACCAATGCTAGTTTGGTGACATCATCTGTCTAAAGTTTAGAAAATATAACTGTGGTCACTCAGTGTTTTTCTAGCGCTCATTGTTGTGACTTTGGGCGACTTATTTTTTTTTGTGATATTAGTTTCTTAAAAGAGGGCCTCTAAGCGGTAGCGTCCTCCTTGTGTCCTTGGAGGAATTTCCTGTCTATTCAAGTCTTAAGAGTATGTTTATAGTATTATGAAATAAATCCCAAGTTGCACAAATCTTCACCTGTTACTAAGGAATAGATGGCGTGAATGAGCTTCATTTAACATCTACCAGGAAAAACGTTCAAACATGATGTGATGCATGACTTTGCCAGCCTGTCGTTTTCCATAACAATTTGTCTTAAGAATTTCTTGAACAGTTATTTCTAATTATAGGAAAGAGAAGATTCTGTTCATAAAATAGGAGCTTCCAATAAATAACGCTTCCAAATACGAGTGAAGGAGGATGTAAGGATTTACACCGTAATTAGTATGTACAGTAGAATATGTATAATGTTTTACCAAGTGTGACGAGGAGTGGCCCATGAAATAGTTAGATACTAACAGATTGCTCAGAGTACAAACTGATGGACCGTCATTTATTGTGAAAACCTGCTATATATGAAGTTTATTTCCATAAATCTCTTTATTAGGATCCCTATCGGCACCAGCATACGCATTTGCTATTCTTCCTGGGGTCCAACACATACAGTCACACACCCTTATACACAGTGCAATATAACAAAACAAAGACAAACAGGAAGACTAGCCCCTCTAACAGAATTAACAACATTCATACAGAAGAGAAAAAAATGGCCATCCATATCACAGACCTGCAAAAGAACAAAACCATCGTCCTCTTCTGTCTTCAAAATTATTGTCAGACTTGATGTTCCAACAAACATATAGGGTAAATAATATAATATACAGATTTGCCTCTATTCATACATTTTGTTTAATAGAAATGATTGTCTGAAAGACCTTTATTAAATACATTTCTAACTGTCCTGTTTACAGAGATTAATTCTAAGAAAAAGGGAAACTCAGTACTTTTCACATGTATTGCTGTCATCCAAATTACTCAACACTCAATTTTAGGGCTGGGAATCTTTGGGGTCACGTTTCGATTCTATTTCAAATTTGATTCTTGGGGTGACGATTTGATTCAGAATCTATTTTCATTTTTAAATGATTCTGGATTCATGGATTCAAAGTCTACTTTTGAATTAGTACATACTTCAGGATCTACTCCAGTCATCTGTGTGACTGGCTGAATTTCTTGCTGCTCCATTTGTCATTCTACTGAGTTAAAGAGCTAGCCTTAGTACTTAACAGGGAGTGACTGATGAGCTGATTTCTTTGAAGTTATGAATATAAATCTCAGAATAGAAGAATCTCGATTTTTACATTAATGGATTTTTTTCCCACTTCTAGGTAATGTTGTAGTTCACTCATAGTTAATCTTTTATAATGGTTGATTACATCACAACACTCAGGATCTAACAAGAATAGAAAGTTGAGTTTATGCCTGGCTTTGTATTATTTAAAACATTTCTAAAAAATGATAACAGAGGCCTGAACATCAACACCTGATACAAATGTTTTGTCCCTAATACTTCCTGATAAGGTGTTTAATGTAACTGACCACCTAAAAAGTCAAGAGATTATAGGAAACATTTGAATGTTGCCACCATGAGGAAGAAATGCCCCTTGTGTCTTCTAAAAGGAAACAGGTGCATGTAGTGCTTGGTCACATTTCAAGCTATTAAACTTAAGGGGTAAATTCTGACAAATAGGTAAGTGCGTTAGACAAAAGCATGAAAAAAAGAACGACCTTCATGGTCCTTACCTGACAAAAACATTGAGACTTTACATGAAATGTTGCATCATTTAATTTTGCAGAGCTTGCTTTGGTCAGTTTGCAGGATAACCCCTTGTGTTTACATCGGAGGTGCAAAACAATGTAATTACAGCCAGTCATGTTATACTTAAATTCAGTTTAAGTGCTGCCTTGTCCTTGAACTGATACAGTGTATTGAGTTCAGAAGACAAAATGTAGTTTAAAGATGACGTACAACAGCAATTGTTTCAAACAGCATTTATTCTTGTGTGAGAAAATATTGTCTCAGGCAGGTAATAGATCTTGCAGTACAATTCAAATGACAAGATCAAAGATCTCCCGATGCCACCCAAGAAAACAAAACAAAGAAACTTGTTGTAGACGATGCCTACAGTGCTCAGGTCCTGTGACACTTCACTTCTAGATAATGTTTCGGACATGTTTGGTGAATAACCGCCACTATTACAAAGCTACTTATTCATACATAAATCTTTTCAATATTTGAATTTTTAAATAACACTCTCGACTGCCACAATTTATAAATTAAAATCTAAATTTGATTTTTGCATTCCTTAAATAACTTCATATAAGCCAGTATAAACATCCATTTACATATTTACAGAACTATACACATGCACCTGTTACCACACTGAGCTTCTATTCATATGTATATACTGTACACACATACAAATCACTTTAAGCCACATAGACAGCTCCAGGAGTCAGCCATCCTCCTCCAGTCAATCTTTTTTCTTTTCTTTAAACAGATTGAACTTGTGCTTTAAGACTCATTCAGCCTGATAAAACAAACTATTCAAAGTTCTTCAGTGAATGATCACAGTAGATGTAGTTTAAACCACAGGACAATCTGTTCCACCTCTGCAGTGGCTTCACATCTTACTAACCAAATAGCTGCTCCGCCGACTCCAACAATCCAGAATTAAATGACAGTTTTCACAATATGGAAAAAATAAGCAAAGACCTCTAAGGTTCCACCTCCAACACGTCATAGCTGGACTCAGAATCAAGGACGTTTGCACATCGATCAGTATTTCTATTCACTGCACATTCTTCTCTGACTCCTCTGAATGTTTCTTTTAAACAGTTCTCAGAACTGTTGAATGAACATATCTTGCAGGAACTTAACATGTCAATGTCAGCAGTAAGCGTCCTTTAAAATTATATTTTTAAAATCAAAGAGAATTTTGAGGTAACAATGAATATATTTTGAATTACTCTTATTGAAATGTTGATCAGTGTTTCCTAAAGGCCAATAACATTTACTGAATTGTTTTGTGTTAAAACCTGGATGAATGGAATTTCAAACTTTTTCTTGAGAATAACTCGACCAATCAAACGATCAAAATAAGTTTAAAATTGATGGAATTAATGACTAATCAATAATGCATTGTAGCTCTATTTAAAAATGTATTAAGGAAAATGTTAATGTAATACAACTAAATCCACCAAGAGTTCATTTAAAAAACAAAAATAGAACTTGTCATCAGTAGTGTCCAGGTATGACGTGAGCATCATGTGGGACTTTTACAATTCATTAAAACACAGTGACATTTGAATTGCAAATACAATCTAAATATATTCTGAATCAAGACGATCCCTTTGACAATTAAATATTTTACACTCTCTCTCTCTCTCTCTCACTCTTCAGTCTCCGCTCACTTTGGCCTTAAATAAGAACTTGATATGAACACATCGTAACAATGGTTGTGTAAAATCTTTTTTTTTTAATAATTACAGGAATAAATTAGCAAATTTGTCGAGGAAAATGTCTACAAGCAACTCCCCCCCCCTTTTAAAAAATACACATACAGTTTAATGAAGAAGCTGTTGGAATATATATTCTTTTCTAACGTTCCCACCTTTTTAGGAGCATGGATTAAGCTTTGTACATCTAACCAGGCAGCCTGTTTTAAGATCATAAAATCCTGAAACTAAAATTATATAAAATTGGAGGGAGTGAAGTTAAGATTTCCTCTCACGTGGTTTAAATGCGCCATGGCCCGGTCGTATGCGGTGTGTACAGACTTGCGAACACTTGGTTTCTTTCCTTCCATTAGGCGGAGTTTATCTACAGTGTCATCCATCCCCAGCGACAGAAGTTTGTTCCGAGGGAGCCACTGCCTGAAAACCAAGAAAGACAAATTGACCAACACTGCTCTCCATTTTTTTTTTAAATTCAGCATGAGGTACAGCCCGCTCTTCTGAATCTTACCACGTTCTTTTGGTGTCAAAGAAGAGCACGAGGAAGAGCTTTTCGCCTTCTTCCGTTTCTCTCAACTCGCCCAGTTTGAGCACCTCCACAGGAGGCACTGGGATGGGAATGCCGTTGTGAAGGAGCCCTTCCTGGGGCATGTCTGGGTCAACAATCTGAAACAATAAATCATGTCAGTCAAAGTTGACTGAATTATCATTTCCTTCTAGGGGATTTCATGAGCTAAACAAATGCCACAGTGTTAACACTGATCAAGTCCAACCTTACCATAGCTGGGTACGATGGATAGCCCCTGCTTTTAGCCCAAACCAGGTCCAAGGGTGTTAGCTCGGTCTCACTATCTAAAGACAGAAGTGTAGACGTTCCTGTGAATGGGATATTCAAATATATCCAATTAAAACACATTTTTGAGAAACCTATAGCCAGAACTGAATATTAGATGTTATTGCATTGATCATGAAAATTGTAAACGTTTGCATGCTTGATTTATACACACACTGAATTCATATTGCCTTTTCATGATACACACCAGACGCAGAGGTGTCTCCATTCTCACTGTTTGGGACTTTAGCCAGTGCAGGTTTACCACGACTTCGTTTTGGAGGAGAACCACTACAGATGTAAACAAGACGACAGAAAAAACAGTTATTAGGATGTTTTTTTAAATAAAGTGCAACTGTGAGACTGTGGATTACATTCAATCAATCTCTCTTCATGCACAAGCACTTTATATTCCTAACAGTAAAACATTTATAAGTGGGGTCCAATTTTTCTAGCAGCATAGCAACAGCTCAAATATAAAAATAAATTGTCTGAAATGTGTATAGAACAAATCTAGAAAATTAACTTATTTATTTGCAAATACATAATTGCAAAGGTCTACAGTAGTAGTAAACTGAATTGAAAAACTGGTAAATGATACAAATCCCCTTAAATTGCTCGTCCTTGTTACTTTTCCTACATGAGCCCTTTTTTGCCTTTGTAACCACTAACTCACTTTAGTTTTTGTTCTTCATCCTGGTCAGCTAGGACGTGCTTTCCATTTGGCAGGCCTAGCAAAACAAAGAAGAAATAAATAATGACAAATATGGTCTTTCTAAAATCTCTTTGTGAAATAAAGTTGTGTGTTTTGTCCTTGCCTCCTTCTCTGGGTGGTGGAGGGAGTTTTTCGGCTTCACTTTCGGAGCTGTGTCCTCTGGACCGCAGGTGGTGTGAGGAAGGTGAGGGAGGGGTCGGGGAAGCGTTTGGAGTGGGAGGTAAAGTGGTGACGTTGGTCACACTGGGTGACTTTGGGCTAGCAGGGTTGCTATCCAAACCGTTTGTTTTCTCCTCAGGTGTTTTCCCATTCTGTTGTAGTGTGGATTTTGTCTTCCCCATTCGTACCCCATTTTTAGCTTTCTTAAACAGAACAGACGTACGACGACCGACTCCGACCAGAGACAGAGTGGGCGGTGTACCCAGCGGGGTGACCTCGTGTACAGCCTCCGGTTGTGATGATGGCGTTTCACCAACTTCAGCCTCATCTTCACCTTGGCTTTTGCTCCCACTGCGGGATGACCGCTGACGTTTGTAGGAGCGTCCAGGTGACCTTCGCCCTCCAGATACGATGCCAAGGACAGGAGGTTCCAGAGGAGCATCTCCTGGGAGCGGCGATGATACTGGACAGGTTAGTTCCAGCACAGGTGGAGAGTCATCTGGGTCAAAAAGAAAGAAATGTGTTTTATGATCATGAACAACTGAAATGATAGTCATTTATTATTTCAAGTCTCTAACCTGCTGCTTTTCACTGTTTCAAATCGATAAAACAAATAGCACTAGGCCAGGTAGCTAGTTCAAACATCCAGTACAGATGCCTTCACAGTTCAACATATTACACAGACGTTTGACATTTACTGTTTTTAACTCAAATAAACCACAGTCATTTGTTAACATTCACCTCAACAGCTCATTTATAATGTCACAGATACGTGGCAAGCGTCATTTCAGTTTTATAAAAGAAAATTTTAAAAAATCCTAGACAACACCTAAACCCACCATTTATGAGAAAACTGGGATGAACCTAATGGAAGCAGGCTGGTTGGAAATCTGTGTGAAAGGAGACCAGACGCTTCTGCCAGAGATTTCAGCAATCAGTGTTTTTCCACGGATAAAACGTATATTTTTTAATGGACTTTTGCCAGGTGGTGCTTATTGGCCAACACTCATCTAGTATTGTAATTGTTATCAAGAAGGAAGGCTGGTATTTGAGCAGTTCCTAATGCTTTATTATTAAGTTAATATTTCCCTCACAGTCTAAACGATCATTGAAGTAAAATAAAGAAGGAACAAGCATGTTTTACCTGTTCTGGAGTGGGACACTTCTTTCAAAGGTCCATTATCGACATTAGGCTTCCCCTTTTTCTTTTCCTTCTGCGGCTTCTTATCTTCTTCTTGCCCCTCCTCCTCCTCATCTTCATTTTCTTCATCTTCCTTGTCAATTCCATTTACAGACTGAGAGTTTTGCTGCTGCTGCTGATTCATCTTCTGTCTGAGTGCGTTGATCTCTCTGCGCAGCAGCCTAATGCGTTTGGTTCGACCACCGCTGGTTCGCATTGATGTGACCACGTCCAGTTTGTCCAATAAGGCCTTTAGCTGCTCGTCAGTGCTCAAGTGAAGCCTGTTGTCTGGGTCCAAGAGAGAATCGACTGTAGAGTGCAAGAACAGACACAAAAAGGCAAATTAAGAGAAAAGACATAAGAAGGATTTGGTAATAAAATAAACATCTTGTTCCAGCCTTAAACTCACTGTCGTCCCACGTAGAGGAGTAGAAGCTGTGTGCGTTCAGAGTCTCAGGGAGATGCATCCCTGTATGTGGGTCCAGGCCGATGCTCTGGGACTGTCTGTGGCTGTGACGTAGAACCGCTCCACCCACCTCCTTCATTTGTAAGGCTGCCGTGTGAAACATGGTGTCCTTGGAGTTGTACTTGAGGCAGTTGGAGATCATGAGGTCAAAGTCCTTCTCTAGGTCTGCGATGGAGCAGTAGGCGTGTCCCTCCAGTTTGGTGCGCATGGTGGAGAAGTCCATGGGTTGAGAAATAAACTCCAAGTAATCTGGGACCTCAGTGAATCATGAGAATTTAGACTGTTAGCCGAGTCAGTCAAGTAGTAAGTCAAAAAAATGAATTTTAAGCAGATTGTTTCCTAACCTCACCAACCTCAGACAGAGTGACAGGCTGAGAGAAGATTTTTGAAGTGTCCTTCTCTTGCAGTTGGTCTAAAGTGGATCGCAGAAGCACCAATGCAGGGGTCAGCTTCAATTCAAGAGCAGCCTGCTGAACTTTCATCTGAGGAGAGGTGAGGTAAACATAAAAGGAGAGAGGAGAGGATGCACAAGGTCACCCTAAATATTCAAATGATTAACATATTGATGACAATGCAGAAGGGGGTCTCTTTTTTTTAAGGTACACTTTATAATCATAGCTCCTGTTATATCACACACCTGCTCTCTCTTTAGCCTCTCTCTCTTGCGAATGAGTTCCACCAATAGTCTGGCTCTTTCCAAGTCTTGCCTCAGCTTTTGCCAGTACCGTAGCTCCTCTCTTGCAGCGCACAGCTTCTCATCAGGCTCCCTCTGAAAATGAAAAGCACAAAAACCAAAAAAATAAAAGACATGTTAATCAGCTTTAAAGTTCTTTACAACAATAACTTTCTGTATTTTGTACTTTTATTGATTGAGATGTGAGGAAAATTATGAGATTTTATGGCTCAGAGAGTCCAGTGTGCATCATTACGCATTGCAGGATGGGTAAAATCTGTTTATGGATCCTGAAGTTTTATGACTATGAAAAAAAAATTGACATGTCCAAAAAGCCAAAGCCATAAAAATGCTTTTTTGGGGTAAATTAATCTCAATTCAATTTGGTTTTACTAAAATGTAATAATATTTATGTATCCACATCTAAGTTGGTATGAAAAGCTACCATATCGACATAACTGTACAAATGCAGCCCTATATACATATTTTAATCCCAAACAATGTATAAAAATATCAAAATAAAAAGTAGAACGCTTTAAAAAGCTTAGGCCCTCCTCTTGCAGAATAAATGATTGGGCAATGAATTCAAACCTTTATCAATAACTTTTACCCATTGTTGCCCCCTGCTGTTGGGTGAGGTCCACTGAAAAGATGCATCTAATAAATAGCGCTTTCACACCTGCAGAAATCGCCTGAAAAACTCAGGATATTTCCCAGAGGAGTCGTATATGTGAATGCAAACAGCAACATTTTTCGCTTGGACTGCCCCCGGAGTTTCTCCTGCCAGACCCGTAGTATTTTTCTGCAGCAAGTTTGAGTGAGAACGCTGCAGGATATTCTCGGGAGATTTCACCTTGAGCCAATAGGAGGGGGGGAGTGACGATTATATACTGTTACTACTGCATGGTGCATAGTATCTGCACGCGAACACTATGCTCAGTCATTGGTAATTAAACGGCTCAGTATGTTGTTCTCAACTCTTTTGTTGATGTTGCCATTCCGCTGGACTACACATAGCATTGATATAAAGGCAAATATTCGCATTATAGCGTCGTATAGCAGACTCTGTTGCTTCGTCCGCTACTTCCGCGTTGTATTTTTACGTCACGTCTAACCAAAGGAAACCCCCCCCCCCCCCCCTCCCCCTCCCCCTCCCCTCTGACAGGGATAGTCTCCAGCTGTGAGGAGCATAATGTGAACGGCCAGGTCAGGAGAATCTCCGGAGCAGTCCTCCTAAAATTATCTAGACATTTTCAGGAGTGCATATGTGAAAACGGCTTAACTCTTGTCCTGCAAAGTGTGATGTCTTGCCTTTTGTTTGGATTACATTGTGCGAGTCTACAAAAATGGTGTGAAGTGGTGTGATTCAAGTGACTCTGCAGTTTCTGCTATGAACAGACTTGATTTGTTCTGTGATGGCTTGATAATCATGTTGTTGTAAATGTAAATGTGATGGTTTGAATAACTCATGCTGCTAACCACGAGGATAGAAAGCCAAAATTTATGTAAAAAAACAGCTTTAAGCAAGTCAAGCAAATAATGAGGCAGTCAAAAGGAAAAAAAAGGAAAAAAGGTAAAACCCACAGGTTAGGCTTTCAGTCAGGTGTAAATAGGTGCTGACAATAATATGGCTTAGTCATGGTAAAGCTGAGACTCTACTTTAAAATAAATGGATTATTGTGGAATAGTTTCTAATGTAATTAAAACATACACAGCACATCATCTCTGTCCCCACCTGCTCTGCTGTCTTGTTGGCCTGAAGATGGGAATGAAGCCGCCGTATTAAAGGCATCCCGTTTCGTGACTGTCGCTTCAATAACCAGTAGTTATGAAGCCTCTGCATGAACTGATTCTTCCTTTGGACTTCCACTCCTGTGCAGATCTTGTTCAGCCTGTGGAGATGTTAACAGTTGTGGATTAAAAAAGGTTTTGGCAGGATTATTGAAAGGATCAATACATGTATATAATCAGAATCAAAAACACTTTATGAATCCCAGGGGGAAATTTGATTGTTACAGTTGCTCTTAAACACAAAACAGCAGCAGGAAATATAGAAATAATTTTAAGGGATACTTTAACCATTTGCATTAAGCTTTGTATCATTAGAAACCTGGTAGTATTTTTCAATGGTCGTGCATCCCGCCCTCATTTCCCCCTGAGATGGGAAATCTTTTGTATTTTTAAGTCTGAATGGAGCTTCCGATAATGCAAAAATCGTCATTTTGCGTCACTGGAAGCTGTTGCGGTTAGCAGGGTGAAACTACAATGCTAGTTCCTCATATTTTCGACCACTGAAGCTACAGACCAATCACAGATCAGTGGGTGGGAACTCACTCCCAGAATGTAAACTTAACATCCGCCATATTGCTTGGAAGCTATGCTAACAGGCTCTATGGAGAAAGCTGATAATGGCGAAAAAATATAAATATAGCGGCGAGACGGCTGCTGCTGACAGGCCAGTCTTGTGTTTTGGCCACTGGCTGCTGGGGCCGCTGGCCACTGGCCACCGTGACACAAGACTGGCCTGTCGGCTATATTGCTGGCCGCTGGCAGCTCAGCAGCCGAGAGCTGGCAGCGGTGGTGAGGACGAGGAGCCCGGACCGGCTCGAGCTGGGGCGAGCTGGTAGTGTCGGTGTTCTCACTGTTTGCCTATGGACACAGACATAGAGTCTGTTTTCCAAGATACCAATTCAATTCTAGAAGAAATCTCGGAATCTGTAGAGGAAATGGCCTCGTGTTGAAGTAAATATGACTGTAAATGTTCTTATTACTATATTTCTACTGCTATATTGTATATTTTGGAGAAACTGTACGCTGTAATCCCTCTGGGATTAATAAAGTATTTCTGATTCTGATTCTGAAATCAAGGCCCTTAGTGGGAGTGGCCTGCAGTGCTGTGCATTCTGGGATTTGGTGTCTTTCATCCACATGAGCCAAAAAGACACTTTCTGCCTTTTCACGGCCAAGAAGGCACCAACTTCAACATTTATTTCACATTTCTACTACATATATGACCCAATGTCAATACAGATTCATGTTTCAACAGGTGAAGTATCCCTTTAAGATGTAAAAATAAAATAAGCAATAAATAAGAAATAAGCACCAAGTAAGATAAGATAATAAGCTATGTACAGAATAATGTCCTCCATGCACTGTGAGAGTAAAGTTTAATAAGAGCTAAAGAGAGAGAAAAATGTAATAATCTACACCAGAGCACTACAATGTGTAATAGGAACTGCTGTGTATGGAAATTCTGACGGTATGTAAATGTCCCACCTGTGTGAAGGAATCTGAGGCACAAGCAGCACAGGCACATTTGAGCGACGTGTTGACCCACGGGACCCCTTTGTGTTCTTCTTCTTTTGGCCCTTGGTAGCTTTCTTGTTCAGCGGCGAGGGGGGACTTTGAGTGTATGACCTTTGACCTCTGTTACCCCTGCCTCCCACCAGTCTCCCTTCGACGGATTCGTCTCCAGACCCATCCCTTCCCCGCGACCCAACTGGAGAATGATGCTCACAGAAAGCCGTCTTCTTCACAGAGAAGGTGGTCCCGTTGACACTTGTCTCCCGCACCGGGTCTATTTTCATGAAGAGGCCGGCCTTCTGGGCACAGGTGACATGAAAGGCCCTATAACAGTTGGCTTTGTGGCACTGAATGGACGCTCCCCTGCCTTTCTGCTTACACAGGTAGCAGGTAAGCTTCCAGCGAGCAGTAGGGATGTTCTTAACTCCCTCTACAGGCTCCAAAAACACTGTATTGGCAAAGCAAACCTCTGGGATCCATATGGCGCAGACAACATGGGCCCAACGTCCATCACTTGTCTGTTTGAAGGCACCTCCTCTGTTGGGACAGAGTACACAGTCTACAGGGCGGGAGGGGGACTGCAGGCAGCAGCGGCACAGCCACTGACCCTCAGGTACATAGGGTACACCATAACACTCCTGGTGGACAGCCAGATTGCAGATGTCACAGAACAGGATCACATTACTGTTTAGACACTCGTCGTCCAGGCAGACGCTGCAAAAAGCATCCTCGTCGACTGCACTCTGTGACAGTGCCTGACTGCGAGACTCCAGGATTGATTCACGCTCCAGACGGTCAATCAGCAGTTCAAAGGTGTCCGCTGAAACAGAGGCATGACCGTCACACACTCTCTTATGGTTTACCATCTCCAGCCAGGCAAGGTCCTCCTCGTCCATGTCGTACTCAGCCACGCTGTCCTGCTCCTCTAGGGACTTTTCTATGAAACGATAGTAAGCTGATGGGAGAGGAGGTGCCTCTGAGGGGGAAACTGAACCCAGCAAACGGAAGGTTGGCTCAGGCAAAGGGCTTTGGTGGGACGGGTGCTGGACAGAATAAGTAGATCCTGTGTTCTGCTGCGATCCAGACCGTTGGTTCTGGTGAGACGTATTCTTACTGCTCCTCCTGCTTTTACTGTTTGAGGGTTTCCTCCACGATCTGGTTCTACTCTGCGTTTGCTCACTGTTCTCCTTGTTGCTGTTGCACTCAGCAATGTCCTGGGCCATCATCTCGTCCTCTGTGATAACTGGCAGAGGATCTGTGATGTTAATCCGATGAAGCCTTCCCTCAAGGTCCACTTCTACTATTTTCTGTGCCTGAGCATACGTTAAAGTCTCCCTGGAGGGCGATAGCTGCAGTCTGTAGGGCGAGGGGGGCCGCAGCTGGCCAGATGATCCCCTGCCCCTTCCTCTCCCTCTTCCTCGACCCCTGCCCATGTTGAGTCTGCCTGCAACTGTCTCACATTCCCACCTCCTGGCCTTCCGCATAGGAGTTTACACTGCCTGCTGACAAATTCAAAAGGAAGAGAAATATTTCATACAACAATTCAGGCTTCAATGTCAACATGCTCTACATTAGAAGTTAAAATGACAAAAGCATAAAGTGCAATAAATTCAGACTTATTGTAGCTGTTGTTTTGTCATTAAGCTATTGTAAATGTTACGTGTCCAACAACATTTAACAATAGTCTCGATTCAATAAAATGCAGGACCCCGATCTGGAAAGGGGATTTCACAAAACAGTTACGATAAAACACAATCAGGTGAATCTCCATTAAGTCATAGTGAATCAGGAAAATAATTATTCTCATGTGAGACTTTTAA
The DNA here is from genome assembly GCF_963930695.1 of Labrus bergylta. Taxonomy (NCBI): domain Eukaryota; kingdom Metazoa; phylum Chordata; class Actinopteri; order Labriformes; family Labridae; genus Labrus; species Labrus bergylta. The sequence goes on along the minus strand of NC_089199.1, from coordinate 10,940,297 downwards.
AGCCGTCTGTTTCCCCTTGATTCAGTCCTATACCGGCATATTTTTACCATTAGTTTTTCCTGTAATTTTGCAGGACTGTTCTTTTGATCAAGTACTACCACAGCTACCATTGTTTGATTAATTTACACTTAAAAAGGATGTTCCCTAAAATGATTTAAGTCCTTTGGATGATGCAAATAAATATGTGTTTCCTCACAAACTGTACTGTAGAGGGATTACAAAAAATTCTAGTTCAATTTTAAAGTTTTAAGGATATTTAATAACTTTGCATATCCTGAATTACACATTGGTGTATGATTATTGGCAGGATAATTGTGACATGACATTTTCAAAATGTTGTCATAATACTAAAATATATCCTCATTGCTTTTGACAACATATTTCTTTGCTATATCTCGATGGCAAAATGAAGGAAGGAAAAAAGCAAAACAATAGTTGACATGTAACAACACATTACTTAATGAGTAGAAAAATAGTTTAAACATTCAACCTGTTATCATTGTCATGTTAAACAGTTTATAATTTTCCCTTTTTGCTGCAAATAAATGCCATCAATCCTCATCAGATTTGTTCATTTGTGTTTGTCAAATCTATTCTGTCCAAATCCGTTTTGTAAAAGAGTTCAACTCTGGTTCTGTTGTGATAAACACAACATGTTACCTCAAGTACTCTTCCTGCACAAATACAAGTACAGCTCAGTGGTACTGCTTGCATGTAGGGACCCTCAGCTCTCTCCATTGGTCCAATCAGAAGTCTGTTACGTTTCTACGTTTCTTTCTGACCAATCAAAACCCGGTATCCTCTATTTTCCCCCCTTGTTACTGTGTGTAGTTAGGTTGAAGAGCGCTAAATACCAACCCGAGTATCTAACATCTGTCAGCCATTTTAAGCGCACAACAGCAGAGACAACATTTGGACTGCAAGTTGATTAGCAGCCCAATTATACATGCCAACAGCAACCAGAAAGCAGGCGCACTGTACGCACCGTGCCTATATTCACAAATATACTGCATGAATATGTCAGACAACGACACAACAAATGTGCAACGTTTCGGGTTTTGGCTTTGTACTCCAGACCCCTGCAAAAGATGTGATAACGTTACTCGGTCGGACAGGGACACACAGAAGTCGTGTAACGAAACAGCAGGATTCCCTAGCAAGGCTGTAAATGCTGAACATATCAGAGTGGTTTACCTTGTGAGTTCGTCCTCTGCAACGCGAGTGGCAGACGAGAAAAACTGCTCCTCGCTTAATGTCAGCTAGTGACAGACTACAACCAAGGCGGACATGCCAGCATTTAGCCTAGCTAGCCGGTAATTTCAGGAGCGACAGCGTCATCTTCACCACGTCAACTCTTCGCCGTAACCTCCGCTCAACACACAAACACGACCCGGTTTCATAGATATGGTTTTAACCTTTCTAATGATGCTGGTTCCCAACCTAAGGGTGGTTGAATCTCAAAGATATCAATTTAATGCACCTTGGATGAGGCTAAATATTCAGTCAAGATGGCTTGAAAAATACGCCCCTTTGGAAAAAAAAATCACCTCAGCCAATTGTAGGTCGCGGCTTCACCTCGCAGCTGTCGCGCACCGGCTTCTGATTGGTCAGAGCAGTACACCGATTGCATCGAGCTCACTGTAGAGTTCATTACACGTAGAAGCGATTGGTAAAACAACGATACATATATTGCGCGCCTTGTGGCCTCATCTTCATTTCCCCACAGACCCCATGTTGTACCTGTCATACACCTGCAGTTTCGAAAGCTGTTCTAGTCGTTCTAACACCCTAACAACACGATAAATAGATAGGGGAGTTTGATCAGTTGTCAAGGACACACAGCTATGTTGGCATGGCAACTCATTAGCTGTTGATGGGGATTTTTATGCAACTTAAATGTTACAGTTTTCACAAGTCTTAAAACATGCTTGCTTGCTTGCTGACTTGATTGTTAGAAAATAACAAAATGACAAATTAATCAATATCTGTTAATGAGTGTACTGAAGTGAAACAGCTTGGAAAAGCGAGATAGAGTACCTTTGATATGCATTTGTATTTAGCTTCAACGTTTTTTGTCTATAAAATGCCAGGAATACAAATGGGATCATGCTGAAACCTTAAAATTTGCTATTTCTCTTTAGACTACTAAGTAGGCCCAGCTGTAGCCTTACCCACCCCTGGAAAATATTAAAGACATAAACATATTAGCTACAAGGTTTATTGTTAATTTTGGCGAAATGCTTGAATATCGCTTTTCTTTTCTGTATTTTCCAAAGCCTTTTTTGTTGGCTTGTCTTTATTTGGGTCTGCTTGCCCTTGAGTTATTAACTCTACATCATATGTCTTTGTTGGCTGGTCATTGAAGGTGGTTGCTATGAGATCAAACACCAAAGTGTTGCATTTTATTATATCGGGGAATTCAGGAATATTGGGACAATTTGTGAAAATCTGTCTTCTATTAGCTTTCTTGCCATAAATGTAGGCGGTCAAAAAGCTTGTTTTGTTTTGTATTTGCAGCACGTTTCAGCTGTTGCATGGGTTTTGGATGTTTGAATTTGCTTTTGAATGTGCAGTGTTTCTGAATATGCTGTGCGTTCCTCTAAATGTACCTCATCTCATCTCAGCTATTGCTGAGCCTAAGCGCCTATACTGGCCACCATACATTGCACCTCTGAGACTGTCCCATTCAAGTTAAAGCTGCCACTTTTTTAATCCCTGCCCAATTAAACCTTAAACCATTGTCTCTATGTTAATGAAGACATAGCAAAACAATGAACAAAACACATGGTCTAAATTAGCTTTAGGCCCATCGGTCAGAAACCTTGACCATTTTATTTGCAATAGAAAATAAATAAATTCTTCATGAAAATTTACATCGAGTCAATCATTTTGACAATCCAGAGTGCCAATATTACAAATAGGAGCTTTGTTAAATAGTGGTTTTGGAGTAACACAAGAAAAATGGTTCAGGCTTCATGCCAGCTTTGAACATTTTGATAGTTTTATGAGCCCTCTTAACTGAGCTTCCAACATTTTTTTCAAGGCCAACTCGAAGCTATAGTCACAACGGTGAACATGGGTTTTGTTTGGTTTCAATAAATTCTTCAGGGCATGCAGCACAAAATTTAGCTTGTAAGATAATCCTAATGATTGATTTCTCTTAAGGAAGAGAGTGTGATACTTCAGAAGCTTATGTTACAGCTTGTTTGAATTATCATACGTGTGCACAAATTCACAACAATTTTACCTAAAACATTTAAGCCACACAATTTAGATTTGCTGTGTCCTTTTAATTACTTGTGATTAATTTGTCTCTTATCTATTTCAGCGGCGTCATCCCTTTTATTTAAAACGCCTTTTAAAATAAACTTTATTTATATCATTCTTTAAGTGTAATACATAAGACAGCAGCAACATGCTTCAGTTAATTCAAATATTTAATGTTGTTCACTTGCAATATGATTATAAAGTATAATATAGTATAACATACTGAACTTGAATACAATATTTCCAATTTGTCCATTGGGTAACTGTCCCAAAAATAAATATGGTCATTTTCAGTACAGAATGATTCATTTACATTTTCTCCACAGTGGATGCTATATATTCATACTTCATGCTGCTTCTCTCCACCCCTTCAAACGTCTTCCACTTTCTCCACCCACAAAGACTATGTGGCTGACTCAACATTTGAATCTGAAAAACTTCAGATCACGCTCGACCACGATCGAGCTCACTCAGGTCAGTCTGAAGTCGGACGTGCGAATCCAGCAGTCACATCTTGGACATTTGTCAGGTAATAAGGACAGGCTAAATATTTACTCTCCTTGACTGATAAAATTGTCTAGATTGTTTCACATTATAATGAATTTAATATTTTACATTTAATTCAGGGACCATCTTTGTTTTGAATTTATTCAAGTTTACCAAAGTCATTCATATAATGCCAAGCCAACCAGTTATTGTCTTTAATAACTTTTTAGGATGTCCATCAGGGGAATCAGGATGACGTTTGGCTTCTTTGTGTTGTCTGTTTGGTTTTTCCTGGACATGGGAGTTTGCACTGCAGGTAAGGAGCTTATTTTTAAATTCAGGTCTATACTATGGATCAAAATATAAAACCAATTTAACCAGGCTTGTTAGATAACAGTAACCTCTTTATGACCTTCAAACACATTTAAAGTAATTGAGTTAGAGTTATATTAAGTCTTTAGTCTGATTGACAATTTAAAGCGTGATTGTTTTTTTCTCTACTTAACTGTGCAGTTTCAAGGTTTATGCCAGTCACTGCATTTATATTTCAGTCTTGTGCACCAACAGTTTTTTTTTCTTTGCCAAATTTCTCATGTTTTCTCTGCTGGATTTGGTAGATATCTTTGATGCTTGACAAGGCATAGATAAACAAACAGTCAGCTTGGCTCGATGTCAAAGTGCAGCCTACATCCTGTCCAAGTTGTATAGAAAAACAGAAAAGGAAGCATGCCAGTTGACACTGTCACAAAAAATCGGTAATAAATCAACTGTATGGAGCAAACAAAGAGCCTGTGTGTTCGAGTGGCCAAAAAGTGACAGGGGCTTGAAGAGCTTGTATACGTGTCATCTTTTGAAAAGGAGGATCTGATGGGTGTCAGGATCCCCCTGTGGTGATGGATCCCCAAGGCCTTGGCCTGAATTGAGGCTTTTGATACTCTTTGACTGCCCTCCCATCTCACAGTGCCATGTCATTGAGAATTTTTGAATTGAAACGCTGCTCTAAATAGATTGGGGAGTGCAAATCGTTTTCAAGCAGACAACAAGAGAGCCAGATCTCCATGATACCGGAAACCAGCTGTGACAAGAGGGTCAATACTGGCACCCCAAAACCCACCTTAGCGACTCTGCAACCCAAAATAAAGTCTGAAGATCGACATTGCACAAAGGAGGATTTGACACTGTTGTCCAAGACTAATTTCCCTCAGGGGACAATCAAGTTTATCCATATCCTTTGTAATAGGAGTCAATACACTGTCTGTCTTGTCCGGCTGTTAAGATTTAAATGCTTCGAGCTAAACTGTAACTTAAGAAAAAATGAAGAAATTGCCAAAATCATCTAAGGCTTTATCATCCAGTTGTTCAAAAGGTTGTGCCCTTCCATTCAACGGATCCTGAGATACTTGAGTTTATAACTAACTTCAAAACTATGACACACTAATAGTTTCATACTGAATGTGACAGGATCATAAGTCAGTGTGATTCATCCTCTTGGACATCTGAATGTCTATACACAATTTTCATCTTAATCTTTAGAATATACTGTATATGAATATGTATTTAGAAAATATGTTATTCTGGAACATTTGACGAACTAAAACAGTCAAATTGAGGAGCATAGCTATGAACAAAACAATGATTTATTGTATTTTATTCTGTCTTATTTGAAGCATTTTTAAAGGCTGATGAGTTTTCAGAATCCAGCAATTTACAAGAAAAAATTTGCTGAAGAAACCACTGGTTTAATTCTCTTCTTCCTCTTCCTCTTCCTCTTCCTCTTCCTCTTCCTCGCCTCCACCTTTCTTTACATCTAAATTCTCATAGAGATGATGAATGCTTGTATCTAAAATTTATTTATACTTTCACTTTCCTCCCTCATTACTAGTGGCATCAGAGCTGAGGATCACAACAATAAAGGTATCAACAATGTATTCTTTTCCTTTGTCTTGATGCTTCTGAATCTCTGGTGACCACTTTGAACTGCCTTGTTGCTGAAATGTCTTATATTAAATAAGCTTGATTTGACTTGACTAATAGTACATTTGTTTCTCGTAATCCTTAATACACAGTTTCAGATGAAACATGTTTCACTTATTATCTTTTGAATTTTGTTTTTCAGCAAGAGCCATATACAATGTCCAAAGGCTCACAAATGGAGGGCTTTTGCATGGACCTGTTGTCTGAAGTTGCCAAGAAACTTGGCTTCAAGTACAGAGTGCAGCTAGTTAAAGACAGCTCATACGGTCGACAGGATGAGAGCGGGACCTGGAATGGGATGGTCGGAGAGGTCATAAGAGGAGTGAGTACATGACATTGCTGACATTTAGGGGACAAGGGAAACAAATTACTCTACAGAAGTTTGAATTACCCAGCCAGCTCCTGTGACTTACAAGTTTTACATTGATAATAATTAAAATGTTTTTGCTGGATTTTTGGTACACCAAAGTATCTTAACGTAGGTTTATTTATGCTTTCCTTCAGGAGGCAGACCTTGCAATTGCCCCGCTGACTCTGACTGCTGCTCGGGAGAAAGTGGTGGGGATGACCAAACCGTTCATGCAGACAGGAATCAGCATCCTGCTAAGAAAAGACATCTCAGAGGCAACCGGCTTCTTTGATTTTCTGACCCCTTTTACAGCCGAGACCTGGGTGGGCATACTCATTGCATACTTGGGGACTGCTGCTTGCATCTTCATAGCGGCCCGGTTTGTAATCCAAGTTTAAGAGCAATAGTCATTATTTATGTTATGGTGATTATGTAGGTGTTGCAAACGCCCATCTTTTGATATTCAAACTGTCTGCTAGCACTGCAATCCCTTTGAGTGCAGTTATTGTACATTATTAAATCATGTTTGTATGTAAATGCAGACTCAGTCCATGTGAGTGGAGTCAGCCTCAGACTGAACCAAACAGATTCAGCCTTCTCCACAGCCTGTGGTACACAACTGGAGCTCTGACTCTCCAAGGTAAAAACAGCTGAACCAGACTCAACCATGAAACAGAGAAAACTCTTAGCGTGATAAACTTGGCTTGACTTGTGCCCTTCTTTTCTTCTCACTGTACTCTCTTGGTGTTATCAGGTGCTGGCCCTCACCCCAAAGCTCTGTCAGGACGAGTCATCTGCTGCAGCTGGTGGTTATTCACCATCATCCTCCTGGCTTGTTATTTCTCCAATCTCAGCTCCTCTAAAACATCTGAGTCCACTCACCTGACAGTGAAAGGGTTTGAGGACTTGGCCAATCAGGACATGATAGAGTACGGATGTTTGGCAGGCTCCTCCACTCTCGCGTTCTTCAAGGTACGGAGAGTGGAGTATGTGGAATATGGATTCCCTATTTTTACTGCAGAGTCTCTAATTTTACATTTTCCTTCATGCAGAATTCAAACAACCCAGTGTACCGCAGAATCTATGAACACATGGAGAGAACCAAGAGTTTTGTGTCCTCTATGGATGAGGGAGTCCAGCGTGCTAAAGAGGGCAACTATGCCTTTATTGGAGAGTCTGTTTCTTTAGATTTAGCAGTGGCTCGTTACTGTGAGCTGGTCAGAGCAAATGAAGTCGTCGGCATGAGAGGATACAGCATTGCAGCCCCTCTTGGTGAGGTTCTTCACATCATTAAATAATTATACTTTAACATATGAAATAAAATGGAATTATTAATATGAAAATCATCAATTTCCTCAAGGCTCACCCATCATAAAGAACCTCAGTGTGGCAATCCTACAGCTGAGCGAGGCAGGGGAGCTGGCCTACCTGAGGAGCAAGTGGTGGGCGAGCAGCTGCCTCGCAGACAAGGCCAAGTCTTCAGCTGTGCAGCCACACAGCCTTAAAGGGATGTTTCTGGTTCTCGCTCTGGGCCTGGGGCTGGGAGCACTGCTGGCTGTCCTGGAGCTAACATCCAAGAGCCGAAAAAGTGCAGCTGAGCAGAAGGTGTGTGTAACTGATGAGACAAACCACGTCAGTCTATCAAGCACAGTCTCAAGGGTGTTAAGTGTTTAGAAACTAAACCCATCGGTCTTGTTTTTTTGCTCCCCATTGATCATTTGTGTTTATTCATTGGATGTTAAACTGTTTCTGAAGAAAGCACAATCCTAGACAGTAATGCTCACTCATCCTCACAAACCATATCAAAAATATTTTCTCCACAGTTGATTTATTTGCTTGACTCTTTTTTATTTTTCTTTCCAACAGAAATCCTGCTGCATTGTGTTGACAGAAGAACTGAGTCTGCGTTTGAGGACCAGTGATGCAAACAGACCACAGGAAAATGAAGCCAAAGACAAAGAAAAAGCTTAGATACATTTCTTTCACCAGTCTCACATCTGGGTTTCTTTAAGTTTTTGGTTGGATAGCTGTTGGTACTTTTACTTAACAAAATAATGACCTTAATTGTAGGTTTAGACCTACCTTAAAAACAATGATACAGCAGATAGAAAAGTAATACCTTTATTATTAAAAAAGACTCACATTTTATTAAAATAATCAATTTATTGATTTTCAAGTATGAATGCTACAATTTCAATGAAAAAGCAAACATTATAGTTGAAATGTTGTGAAAAAAATATTAAAATCATCAATAATTACATTTTAACACTGTAATTCTGCCTAACAAATAGTGCTCAGGTATGTTTAGCGTACTTTATTCTGACTGCATCTTGCTGTTTTAGACAGTTGGCAATGACGTCACATGATTCCAACAGTTTTTTTTAAAATGATATCATGTATACAAACTTCATTCATTGTAAACATTCAAGGATTATTCATACATTACAGCAGGCCTATAATAATAAAAAGTAATTAAATGTGTACTTCTGCTTGGTGTGTAGTTTATTAGAAGGAAAATCAGAACTGCTTTCTTCTTGTCTTCATCCTCCCAAACATACTCAGAGAGTTGTTGTGTTGTTGTCTTTGGATTCACAGATAAATAACAGTCTAATCTAAAAGACAAAAAAAACACATTTAAATTTAGAGCAAATTTAGTTTTGTAACTGTAGTCCTTTTACTTTCACTTTTGCACATTTAGAGATCGTCTTATATGAATAGCAGTATTGGAAAAACCTCTGATACAGCAAAAATGCGGGGTAACCAGAATTGGTGAGTAGACCAGTTTGTGCATTCAACACCATCATTTATTAGCCACTTATCAACTTATAAATCGATTTGTTACACTGGAAATCATAATTTCTTCTTATCCTCTTCATGGCAGTAGTCTCCACAGAAGGCTGTGCTGTAGTGCCACCATGTATGTAATGTGACACGTTTCTTTTTTTAAAAGCTGCCAATGAGAGATTATTTTTCTCTATATTGCATAACAATAGCAAACACTGAAGTAGACTACTCTTTACTTACTTACTTATTACTTATTATTGTGTTCATTCAGAGTTGACCTGCCACTTTTACATTCAGTTCAAGGCAGGACTTTTACATTTGAACATGTTTGGGATTGGCAGGTACACAAATTCAGGTTCCAGAATTGGTTTCAGTATTTAATCTGTCTCAGACTCAGTAAAGGAAAAAATTGCTGTTGAAACATCTCTATATGAATGTGAATCAAACATCTATAACTCACCATTTAGAAAAAGTGGAGATTTACACCGAATCTCGCTCATCCTCCGGTCAAAAAGGGCCCTCATCTCCCTCTGCAGAGTGCCTTCATTTTGGTCTGTACTGTCTGGCACACCGGAGGACACAAATTCCAGGCTGTCTAAACTGCCTTCACTGCTGCTAGAAGAGCTGTCAGACAAGCAGAGGCCGTTGGGAATGGGCCTCACCCTGCTGCTGTAACTGCCCTCACTTTGTGCTCGCTGTGTCTGCCAGTGAAGAGTAGGTCTGCGGTTCACCATAGGAGTCTGAGGAGAGGAAATCTGTCTCCGGGGGCAACTGCGTGATCTGGCCTTTGTTTGTATCAGTGTGGATGGCAGAGGGGTGACTGGAGCCTCTAAGGTCCGTCTCACCCTGGGAGGGGAAGATGGTGGGATAAGTTGAGAAAATTTGGCCTCGTACTGGCTCAGAGGCTGTGGCTCAGTCCTTGGCAGAGGAAGGGAAGCAGTCCAACTCTGAATCTCTGGTGGTTGCTCAGGTTCCAGAGAAATGTCCTTGACTGGCTGTTGCTCTGTTGGTAATTCCTCAAATTGTTCAGGCTGCTCTGGTTCAAGGGTGTCACTGGTCTCCTGCTCAGCACAGTTTGACTCTGGTTCATTCTCTAGTTCTTCTTCAATTCGATTATGGCTGTCGGGAGCAAGACCATCAGGATAAGAAGTCTGAAGAGTCTCAAAGTCAAAGCTATCTGCTCTGAAACAGGAAGAAGACCCCATGTGGTGGGAGTCAGTGGAGGACATCCGGCTGAAGATCCCTCTCCTTGTCTCTGGTGGTTCATGAATTTTAACTCTGTGAGCTCGCCTCAGTGGCTCACTGAGGGCCCCTTTGTGGATGGCAGCCTTGGCTGCTGGCCCGAGTACCAGAGGAGACATATCCCCATTCCAGCTTTCCTGAGAGATGGTGTCCAGATCCTTGCGAAAGTACAGAGAACGTCCGTCCTCTGAGGATAGGACAGAGGAATCCAGAGAGGTTTGCCTTTGTTGACCCTTTATGTGCTTCTTGGCTGCTTTTTGGATGTGTTTTCTGGCCGCATGCACCGCATTTGATGGTTTAATCTTTTTTTTTAAAAGACACAAAAACTTTTAAGATAGAGTTGGAAGGCAGGCTGAAATTAAATTTGTTTATTTGTTATTCTTTAACACTTACCTTTCCTGAGTTGTCATTGATAGCCACGTGAACAAAGATGGATGACTCAGCCATTCCCTCCAGATAAACGTGCCGGAAACCTAAATTTTGTGCATTAAAATCACATTAACCACATTAAGACTTTTAGGTAAAAGAAAATAGACTGTGTAGAAGCGGTATGAACAATAGTAAGCTATAAACAATTTAATCAAAGTATAAACAGTTCAATATAGGGTAAATTTGTTTTGTATTGGGGTTCTGCAAAAACTGAAGCGATAAGTAAGGTTTTGGCTTCTCGTCCACATTAAGAAATGTAAGCATGCTTAGGTGGCTAAGGGTTAAGGGTTTGATAAGAGTGGTGGTAGCTTGGCTAATGTTCACTAGTGTTCAGCATTGGTGCTGAAAAGCAAAACTATTTTTAATAAATGTTAGCAAAGCTAGCACATACACTCTACAGTTTGTTAACTTTTTTGATGTTTTTTTTTCTTGAGGGCTATACATTTTGTTAAAGTTATGTAAATCAGTCAACTGGGTTAATTTAATATATCTTATATTATAGATGTTGGCGGAGCAACAAATCAGCCCAGTAGAAAATGACTGTTAAGTACAACAGCTATGTTAACTGTTAATCTTTTAAAGTTACAGTTATCACTGAAAATGACATCAGAGGCAAATAAGTGGGTCTTTTTCATTCCTTCAAAAAACAATGTATTTTCTTGAAGTATTGTGACTTTGCATCTTATGTCTTGGCTGTTTGATCTATACAGAAAATAAGATGTCAAATATGATGCTAAATTTGAAATAGTTTCTTAAAGACTGATTTGTGTAACTTTTTTCTGCTCATTGCAGCAACTTCTAAGGGTGTAGTCATCACGTCACATATAACACTAAAAATGAAAGAAAACTAGACAGCAAAAAAGTGTGTCTTCTAAAATGCCAAACTTGTCATTAATCCCAACATTTTTTCCTCATCTTTTTTTAAAAAAGTCTCTGCACTTTTATATGTCATCATGGGATGTACCTGGCAGCATACTGGTGAAAGCGACAGTCCTCTGCCCTATAAAATCTCGTCCAATAGGATCATGATCCCACACCTGGAAACGCACCAGGGCAAGCTGTGGCATTTGAATGTCGAAGACGAGGGTCTCCTCCCACATTGGGTTGAAACCTAAATGACAAAGGATGTTACACAAACTGACTTATGCATGTTTTATGCTAGGTATGGTATGTGCACTACCATTATCATCCACCACTCTGGTCTGCTGCTTGGAACAATCTACTGGTAGACCGATTATCTCCACCTCGACAAAGGGATCGATGATCTGGGAGTAGAAAAAAGGAGCCGCAGAAAAGCACATAAGCCATGAAAAATTAAACAGGAAGGCTGTGTTTTTGTTTTAAATGAGTCAGGTTCCTCAATGTCATAGTGTATATCTGGAGTATGTTGACGTCACCTCTCCTCTGTCTCCAAACATGGAGTCTTTGGGTTTCGGAAGTTGCTGTCCACTGATGATCTTCAGCACTAACTGAGTCTTTTTATGTCCTGCTAGAGGTTCCTCCATTGTTGGGTTAAAGGCAGCTGAGAAAAACAATGGAGGATGAATAGCACCTAACAAAGTGACCATAACCTCTACTCATAGATTATTTACATACCTTTGCGCATGCACTTTGGCTTTAGAATGTACCCACAGTTTCCATTGGTTGAGAACTTGGCTCGATTCAGTTCAAGCATACGGCCCTCTGTTTGGTAATTCAATGCAACTAAAAGGAAAAATCAACCTATTCACTTGAAAGACCTATAGATTTTTAAAAAATGTCGAAAGTAGTCAGCTTTGCAGACTTTCTGAGGGTCTTACCCATATGACATCCTGCATTCCAGTATGGCTGTGGGTTAAAGTTGCTTGAGTCCACCCTGTAGTTTGATGGGTACACTCTTAGAAGTTGCCGTTGGTTTAAACGGACCAACTCAGTCGGCTTCAGCTGTAAGATCTGGTTCATAACTGTCTCATTTAAGGATGATACCTGCCAGCTGTTTGTAAACCCTGCATGACAGAAGAATACAGCATTAAAGTCCTCTCCATTGGCAACGTAACTCGTGCAATAAAAATATATATATATTGTAGATTTATTGTTTGTTTGAAATACCCTTTACCTTGTGTTTCTATGTCATGTACTCTGACCGATTTTGTGTATTTGACCAGGTCAGACAGGGCTCTGGACAACCTCATTGTTTTCCTCTTCCTGCAGTGAGAGTTACACTCATTTAGTACACGTAAAGGGCTGATACTAATGGCATTAAATCGATTAAGCTACTTAAGTCAATGACTTACTTGGGATGGTAAACAATTTGTGCCCTCTCCTTGCTGCTGTTACAGTCTGACTCGACATCAGTTGTTGCTATGTTTTTCGTCCTACTTCTCTTTTTCCTCTGAAAAAAAAAAAAGCAGTAACTTTCACGCTTTCACTTTTTTTGTCTCCACGACCTTTCTGGGCCAGTAAAGTGTAGTATTTGAAGATGAAAGGGCTGACCTTTCGTTTGAAGCTCCTCATGATCGATCTGCCAAATCGCCTATTCTTTTTGGTAGAATTGCCAGCGACAATGCTATTTCCATCCTAAAACAGTCAAACATATGTGTTGATATCTATCTATCTCTCTCTCTCTCTATCTATCTCTCTCTCTCTCTATCTATCTATCTATCTATCTATCTATCTATCTATCTATCTCTCTATCTACCTACCTATCTATCTATCTATCTATCTATCTATCTCTCTATCTATCTATCTATCTATCTATCTATCTCTCTATCTACCTACCTATCTATCTATCTATCTATCTATCTCTCTATCTATCTATCTATCTATCTATCTATCTCTCTATCTACCTACCTATCTATCTATCTATCTATCTATCTATCTATCTATCTATCTATCTATCTCTCTATCTATCTATCTATCTCTCTATCTACCTACCTATCTATCTATCTATCTATCTATCTATCTATCTATCTATCTATCTATCTATCTCTCTATCTACCTACCTATCTATCTATCTATCTATCTATCTATCTATCTATCTATCTATCTATCTATCTATCTATCTATCTATCTATCGTTTCATTTGCCTGGGCATTATCATCATCTTCATCTTCTTCGTCTTCTTCCTCATCACCAGTATCTTCATCAGATACATCCCCCTCCTCTGCATCGGGATCAAGGTTTGCTGGCAGCTTTTTTCCCTATGACATTGATTTAATAATACAAGTCTATTATTATGGATTATGGTGAGTTTTGTGCGCCTCTTCTTATCACTACTTTGACTTTTCAGCGCTGTATTTGCAGCACAAGTTTCTATAAAACAACTTTACCTTGACTAAAACTTTCCCTTTCAGGATCTCAGGTGAGGGCAGCTTTTTGCATTCATTCACATTGACAGAAGAGAGATCCAGTTTATCTTGCAGTACCTCTTTCAGATACTCAGCCATTTTCTTCTGCTGAGGGACTGTACAGTGGTTCTCGATGGACAAGATCACTGGGTACCTAAGAGGAAACAAAGTCTTAAATGATACCTTCCTGCCAAAGCAGTGGGTATGATGTTTTACTGTGAAATCTTGACAAAAAAACAAGTTGAAGTAAGAACCAAAAGCACATACTGTGACTTTGTGAAAGCATATTTGTTGATTGTTTCAACAACATCTTTGAAGAGTATTTTGGATGTCAACGTGTAGCCATGGTGAATAATGGGCTCCCCATCAGGCCCGTCCCAGCAGTCGACTGAGAAAGATAATGAGTAGACACAAAAGAGCAAAAGATGAGGAACGTCATAAAGTCAAAGTGATATGAACTGAAGTTCAGGTTTTTTCAGAGCCCTTACCCTCCACACAGCGACAGCCTGCCTGGAGAACATATGCGTACATTTCCACTCTAGACTGGGACAGCAGCTGGTCTCCTGTCAGGTATGTGTTGTGTGAGGTGGAAATGAAGTAGTTAGTCAGAGGCTGAGTCATGTCCTGGTTCACCTGATTGTGCTCAGGGTTAAAGATGTCACCTGCAGGACTCCTCATGAAGTTGGTAAAACCTGATGGACAAAAGTTTTAAACCATGAGGTCCTTGTATGTTGATGTGATGCCGTTGACCTACAGTATATCATGTTATTCATGCTTCTTAATTGTAATATGCATTGTCATGTTATTGCAAGCAAGTCCTCCCTACCATCAATACCAAGTACCATACGCTGCAGGTTTTCAGGACATGGCTCAAACCTGGCCACTACATCAACTAGATGGTCTTTGGTCACACCTCGCATCTGCAAATAAAGCAATGATAGGGATGTTATATGTTGTTTATCTGTTTAATTGCATTAGAGCTAAGCTTGGAAATTGTATATCATTTTTTATCACATTACATTTGAGAGCATCCATCCATCCATCCATCAATTTTTTGGGACTAATACAGTACAAAGTAAATTATCCCAGACAGCTCTCTCCCAAACATTGTTTCTGAGCTGTTCCTGGGGCATCCCCAAATACTGCCAGGCTAGGTAGGATATATAATCCCTCGAGCAAGCTCTGGTTCTACCCTGGGGTCTCCTCCAAGTTTTAAAAGAGCCCTGCAAAAGTCTCCTAATCAGATGCTACCACAGCTGGCTCCTTTCAACATAAAGGAGGAGACTCTTTACTCTAAGTTCTGGTTGTCAGATCCCTCTACAGCATGTTTTCTTGGTACAACACCCATATAACTGACAATACTAACTAACCTGATTGTCGATCTCACGATCCATTTAACCCTAACTCATAACACGTCTGCAAGATACTTCAACTTCTTTGTTTAAGGGATTCCCCTGATTGAGCAGAGAACGATGAACTCATACTTTGAGGTAATGACTCTTGTGCTAATGACCCCACATTCAGTTGCAAACCACTGCTTGTTGGAGTTCAGTGTATGATGAAGCCAACAGAACTATATGCTAAAATCAGAGATTACATTTTGAGGTCCCCAAACTGGATAACCCTGGCATGGCAAGTCAGTGACAAGGGACAACCCTTATTGAGGTCTAACCGCCACTGGGTATTCAAATTTAGCCCTGCCCCTAAAACACAGCTTACTCTTATATTATTGACCAGAGAGCCAAATAAACACTCACGGTACCCTATACTCAGTATACAGCAAAGGACAAAGTGAATACAGTCATAGGCCTTCTCCAAGTCTAGAAACAGAAGCAGGCTGTGTGAACAAATTTCTATGACCATCTTGTGGACTTTAGTGGACCCCAGGAAGAGTAGTTGCAACTAAGGTAGTGGCTAATGGGGATCCAAAAAAACAAATAAACCTACAGCAACCATGCAAGACATTAGAGCTTGTCCACTTCTTGGCCAAGATGAACTTCACATTGAGCCTCTGATATCGGATGTTTGACAAACAGCTGGAGCCTTCTCTCCAGGATGCTGACATAAACTTTAACAATGAGGCTGAGTAGCTGAATAACCTGAAAACTGGAGCACATTCTTTGGTGTGTTTTTAAATGAATAAGTGAAAAATTGCAAACCGTCAAACTGGTCACATGTATTCTATATCCTGTAACATCCCTTCTGATGACAATCTGGATCTGAAAAAGGACAAATGTGGCAACAAACAAATGAAACTACTGCATTTTCCCAACCTTCTGATCATTTTCCATGAAATGTGTAAGGTCTTGCAGATCCATGACTTCTTTCTGATTGCTGTTAGAGATGAGTATCAGGTAGAGGTCTCTGCGTGTTGAAATCATCTTGTAGAACGAACAGAATTCTTCAAAGCCCAGAGAGCCTTGGTTGTCATCTGTGTCTGCTTCCTACAAATAACAACAAATGTATCTTATGAGCAAGATATAATCCTCCCAGAATGTGTGCGCTGAATTTCAATAGCTAATTGTGATTAAACATATTGTGATCGCATGTTTGAGATTCTGTTATTTCACATTTAAAATTAACCATGGCTTTTGTTTTGAATTTTTGTACTTCCTTAAGCTCAGAATACTTTACTTGCTGTTTGAATCCAAGTCTGCTTTTGTTTTGAAACAAAGTAAGGACCCTCTGGTAGATCGAAGGTTACAACATTAACTTAATTAGGAAAAAGGAACACGTTACAGATCAAAAACTAAATGAAAACAGCTAAAGCGGATGTCATAAGCTGGATGCCCCTTTTGACTCATCAACTGAGCCAACTGAGAGTTTTTTTCAAGTGAAATGAGACATTCAAAGATACACCAGTGTCGTTCTTTTCCATCACTATGACTACAGGGAGACACTGCGGAGGCTTATCCACGGTGTGCATCAAGAGAGAAAATAGCATGCGATTAATCGCAATAAAGAAAATGTATGCATTAATTTCTTCATCAGGATTAGCGAGTTAATCTAGTGGTTTAAGATAACCAATCTGCCAAAGACAATATCTACCACAATTCCCTTCTGAAAGATACATCTCTACCCCCATCAGATATGATAGCACTTGTACAGACTATAATAACAAGAGGGGAGGGTGGAGAGCCACTGAACTATAGGAATATTGTAGCGCGGCTAAAGCCATCTGTTCAGCGGCAGCCATATGGCCTTGCTGTGGCACTGTCCTGCCAAAATTCTGTATATTTTTCGGCTGGCTCTTTCATCATATGACTGACAGGGAAGTGAGAAAAGCATTGGTCTCTTAAGGAAATGTTGCAGATTTTCCATCTTCCACTTTTTCTTTTCATTACACTCTGGAATCCTACTGCTACCAGTTTGCACAGTGGTGCCTACTCACACTAATGTGGACCCAATGAAGAATAGCTGAGCTGTAGGGTACAACTAATGTGGATCCTAACAAATAAACAAATAAACACTACTTCAAGCTGAAAAGCATTGTTTTAAGCCATAAACAGATTTAGTTTTTGACATGCGGGTCAATGGCTTAATGGAAGGCTTGTTGCTGGTCTTTATTTTTGAGTCCATCACCCTGGTCTAGACTGATACAGTGTATCTCAACAAGTATTAAATGGATTACCATTAGATTTTGTACAGAAATGAATGGTACGCAAAGGATTCATATTACTGAATTCACCACTCAATACTTGTGACAGGTGTTGAACAGTGAAATTTCTTAACAGCTCCTGAATGGATTTCCATGACATCTGGTAAACTATTTCATGTTCCCCACAAGAAGAAAGTTGATTACTTTGGTGATCTTTGACTTTTCCTTTACTGCCACCATCATAACAAATCTTCAAATGAATGACATTCCCCTCAGCCTTACCTGTTTCTTCATTAAAAAGCAACAGGGACAATGTTAACATACTAAACAAAGACTGAGACCATGGTGACTTTTATACCCGCCAAACACCAACTTGTTAGCATTTTCATTGCTAGCATGCTATCATGCTGATATGCACAAAAGACACATACAACTGCTTTTCATACCTACAGCTTTACAGAGCTGATAGCATTGCTGTGAAATTGAACAGAATGCAAATATAATATTTGTCAAATAAGACTGCTGGCTGATACAACGTATTTTTACTCAGATCAAGTTGTTTTAGAGCTTAAGTAGAACAACACACACATACAGCATGTCACAGCTTACAGTAGATGCCTGTTCTAGCTTTCTGATTGGTTACATGGGCTGTCTATCTATCTGTACAATCCAATACATAGACAATTTTGTAGCCATGCAGCCACTAGTTAGGCAACACTTCCATTTTGGAGATATCACTAATAAAAGATGAATAAATATGTAACACTGGTAACTTATGGCTGCTCAAGTTTCTCTGAGGGGACAATAAAGTGTATCGTATCGTACTGTAAGTACATTTAATTCTCTGGCAGCTTGTCTTATTGAACCTTTTGTGAATACAAGACTTACTTGAAACATCTCTCTGACTTTCTGCTTGGGTAGATTCACATTCAGTTTGTGCAGCAGCTGATGAACCTCTCCGATGCTCAAGGTGCCATCTCCATTTTTGTCAGCTTCAGAGAAGGTCTGCTGTAACCACGTGAGGCTGCAGTTTAGGAAAAAACTAGGGAGGGTCATTATCTAGTCTATGTAATTCTGTCAGAATCTTTTCAACCCCTTTTATTATGTGTCAGCCACACCTTTAAATGTGCATAACAAGAAGTGTTATATTAGTAACAAAAAAGAATTAGGCATTAAAAACTGCATGAAGGATATTGATCACGGGTGCGTTGCCTCCGGGCCAGAATGTCTTCATCACTGATGCCCGCCATGAGGTATTTCAGCCCAGTGATCCAGGTCCGGGCCTCCTCTGCGTTTGTGGTGACCAGGTCCAGGGACTTAACTCGCTCCCCATAGTAAATACTGAAGCAGCAGTTTGGGTCAAAGCGATTGTCAGCGTACCGCCTGAAGATCTCAGATTTTTTCCCCTCACAGACTTCATGGATGGAATCGATAATTACTGAAAGAGATGATTAATTAAGGGATAGTTCTTAGGATGTTTGTCGTGATCAGTGGCCCAGTGGATTGACTCTTGTTATGACTGATGTGAATTTTTCATCTGTATTTTCAGATGGCTTATATTTTTCTGCCTTTCTAAGTTAGCTATAGGGTAGCATACATTTTCTTTGTGCTTTTAAAAATGAAAATAAGATCTCAGCAGATTTACCATGGATTTTATACATGAAGGAGTTAGGTTCACCTGTAGCTCGTCAAAGCATATTATAAAACAAATCAAATAACTCCTTGAGATTCTTGTGTGGCAGAAAAAAAGACACAGAGTGCAATCAAATAAAGAAAAAACACTAACCACATACATTTACTTGATGAAATATTTGCCAAGTTTAACTCAATTCAAACCCCTTCACCAACAAGACCAATCTTCGGGGACGTTATAGGTATAGGTGACGTTTAGTCTAATTAACAAAAAGGTTGTACCAATATCATAGGTTGACTGACAGCAAAATACACCAGTAGGTTAATGTGTGAAAATGTAATGGAGATTAGTGATAGAGATTTTTTGAACTAATGATGGTAATTGGTTTTAAAGAAGTTACTGTGCTGTAAAAATAAATCTTTATTGGAACTTTAGAGTGGAGATGTCTCACTTTTGGCCTTGTCATTCTTCCTGGAGGGCCGCCACCTGATGCAGGACTTGTGTTCATCCAGGTAGAAGAAACGGACCAGTCCCTTTTTCTTCCCCTTCAGTTTGGACATCTGAGTTCCAGTCTGCATGGTGCACATACACCTCTCCACTACAGGTGAGCGCAAGGAGACACATTATTAATGCAGAGTCAAATGGCTGTCGCTCTTGATCATTCACAGGGATCATCACATTGTCATTAATTATGCCAACATTAGAGAGAGCTTGTGCAAGTCAATTACCCAGTGTGCGATGTAATAAGCAATGTATTATAATACAAAAAAAGGCTTGATACTACCAGGCCATTTTACTCTAGTTTATGCGTGTCAAGTTTCCATATTGATTCATGAAAAGGGCTTTATTTTGTTAGACATTTTTCTTGGACAATATACAACGCATTAATTACTACACGGTTTGATTTTAGGCAGGAAGAGATTGTGACAAACCCAAAGAAACCTCAAAACAAACAAGTCAAGTAGAGGTTTACCTTAAGGCACTTGTTTATGGGATTAAAGGCTGCGCCACACTGGGATTTAAGGAGCTGTATGTGTGTTAAATGTAAAATATGTGTCAATGATGTAAGGCCAAAGAGGGAAAAGATACACAACCCTGATATGATCTTTGCCTATAAAACAAATCCATAAGTCTTTAGAAACCTAGCAATGTTTAAAATGATTTGTTTGCTCGAATTTCTAACAGTGAATTTCAATGGTGTGTGTACAGTGATTAATCTAAAATATCTTATCAGATCCAACAATATTGATCCTATTTAGGTCATGGTGAAGTAGTTTGTTAGTTGTGTGTGCTGGGTTCAGTTAACCTTTGTTTGTAATCTGTGGCTCAGATGCATGTGACGCAACTTGGCACATCATTCAGGTTAATCCTAAAGGATTGTCTGCTGTCCATATGCCTGTTAGCTACTCATGGGCCTGCTTTACTCCACCCTGTGTTGTTGGACTTTCACACATTTAAGAAGCCTTTTCAAAGGAAAAAATGCAGCTAAACGTCTCAAACTTGCACATCCTGGTTTTGAATATCACATCAGTCATTCATATCTGTTATGTTAAAATCTTTTTTAAGACAGCTTGTACTCCTGCCAAATAACATGTTGACATGATTCTATAATTTCAGTGTTTAAATTAAAAGTATTTATTGTGTCCTTTGTGAGTCTTACCTATCTGACCCAGTCTCCATTTTGGCTGTGCGACCACACTGCCACCAATCCAGAAAAACTCTTCAGCGAGTCTGGAGATGGATGCTTTCTGCCAGAGTTTTGGGGAGGTCATAATGGACGGGCTCGGTGATCTTATTGGAGACGAGGCCTGTTTCCATTGAAGAGAGGAGCCGTTACCAAGCGAAGGGGACAACATTCCTGGTGACAGAGACCCTAAAGTCTGAAAGGGGGTCCTCTTGGGTGACAGAGAGGACAGTGGAGGGCTGCCACATGGCCCTGGAGACAGCGGTGCCATCGCTGGGGTGCTGTTCATCCCTAAACTGTGCATTTGAGTCCAACTCTCCTGTCCCATTCACACCACATGAGGAACCCACCTCCCCATAACGCTGCAGGCCTCTTCAGCCAAGTTTGTTGATAACACAGCTTCTCCTACAGCATATCCTCTTCTTCCAGTTGAAGTCTTCCCATACAGGATCAGGGAACAATATTCCCATCTTGAAGCTTCATTCCTCATCATTCCATGTCCAGTGATCCATTTTAGCAACCGCAGGTTCTTCTCTATTTACTTTATGTATGAGACACGACTCACAGAGAAAGAGTGTGCAACACGTGTCAGTCACCTAATCTTCCCCGAGCTGTAATCCTGGAGTGAGGCTTCAGCCTTGCTTTCATGGAGGGATTTTCACGCAACCAATAAGCCTCTGAAACAAGACAGTGGTATAGGAAGTGTGCCACTATTAGTTTTACTAAACTTAAAAAATCCTGTTCATGACAGCACACACAGATTGAAATAGATATAATGGACTGCTTGCTAATTAACATCATTCTGATATAAATATTTAGGATTGAAGGTTCAAATGCATACTGGTGCATTTGGCAATGAACACAATTTCACCTTACTGTGTGCAATGATTTCCCCCTAGTGGCAACTGTGCGACTTAAAATGAATGCATAGTTTTGTTTTGATTTTGTACACCAAGTTACAGAATGTAATGAGTTCTTCAAAATATGATGAAACATTTTATTTCAAATTTTTGATTGTACTTAACATAGCTCCACACTCTAAGGGTAAATCTGAACAGGTGATTTGATTATTTCACCTCGTTTCCTCTGCACATAGAATACTTTCTATTTTTTTATTTGAATTCACTATGCTGATGTGACATAATTAGGCTATCAGCATCAGCATCTAATTACAGCCTGAACTAGCAAAGATTTAAACAGCATTTATGAAGGAAAAAACAGCAGGTTAATTGATATTAGCTAATATACTGTATATCAGATTATTCAGCTGCATTCGTTTGTAGGATGCCCTCAATCTACATTATTTGTAAGTCAGGCCTTTTTAAAGATGAAATTGCGACATATTAGAAAATTACAAGAACTTATGTAAACGAAAAACTAACGAGGGTTGAAATCATTTCTGCTTCATCTTTGGAGATCTGATGCTCTGAAGGCTGACGTGCTGTCACACTGTCCTGTCAAATAAACAACAAATAAACAACGTAACTTTCCTAAAGGACGTTTGACTAAGCAATTAAGGCCTGTGTCGTCATGATCAGGTGTTCCTACTGAGCAATCAACTGGCTCACCTGATACTTAACAACTGCTGAGTCCTCTATATTTAGTGTAACAGTAGGCCTACTCTAACTTTCCATCCCCTTTGACATTCTTCAGCAGGCTTTCATGTTTGCTCCAAAGTGATGCTTATTTTAGTTAACGAAATTTTTAGACAGCAAATGAATGTAATGCAGAATGCCAATAAATAAAGAGATTCATACCAAGTCATGCTTGTGACTGTGAGGCTCTTAGCCTACATTGTTTCTTTGAGCTACATGCTAACATTAGCTGTCTAGACGCTACAATGTTTGTTTTCTGTTCCTCATCTTAGCATGTTGGCATGCAAAACTTTGATAACAAGCAACAAACACAAAATACCAAATCATCAACCATACCGTGGAAAATGTCATTATTTGAAACGATTGTAACATAAAAAGCCACAGCTATAGGTTTGGATGCTCACTTAGAAATCTTAAATATCATCACATCTCTGCAATCCATCAAGCAGGCTAGTTTATACAAATCTGAATCAAAGGTAAGATGAAGGAAGAGTAAAAAAAATAAATGTATCATTGTGGTGAAAAAAAACCCAACACTTCTTAGAATCAATAGGATTGATTTAGATTTTAATGGGTATTATACACGTTTTCCAAAGGAAAAGAAAACATTGAAACAAGAGGCAAGT
Source organism: Labrus bergylta (assembly GCF_963930695.1). Taxonomy (NCBI): domain Eukaryota; kingdom Metazoa; phylum Chordata; class Actinopteri; order Labriformes; family Labridae; genus Labrus; species Labrus bergylta. The sequence goes on along the minus strand of NC_089199.1, from coordinate 10,917,304 downwards.
GAACCCCCACTTCCAAACCAAAACTACAACAGCATCAGCTAACAAAATGGATATTGCTATTACACTGTACCCAACGAATACTGAGCGAGGGTATCATAATGATAAGACATAAAAGTGTTTCTTGGTTAAAATATACTTGAGCACCTATAAGGTTGAAACCATGAGTAGGTGTCACTTCTACTCTATCTGACGAGGGAGCTGGAGGTGCAGAGATTTCAAATCCATTTTTCAGTTTTTTGTCTGTGGTGGAATATATACTCTATATTAAATCAAATAATTAAGATCTTTGTAAATAAACAAAATCAAGGGACAAATTATAATAAATTCTGTTGGGGTTTTGAGCCTAGAAAAACTAAAAACAGGTCAAATTCACAACCCATGGTGGTTTTATTTTCCTTGTTTAAACCAGCACCCATCCATTCTGCTCAATGCCCCGTGATTGCAACAATACTCAGGGACACAACTACAATGTCAATTGTAGATTGCAAATATAGTTTCTTTTTGGTTTCAAGTAAGAGCAAAAATAATATTCATAATCAATTTAAGTCTGGAGCAAGCAAACATACCAACAAACATCTTATTTACAATATCATTGTATTTACATCAGATGATACTGAGGGGTGTTCTGTTTGAATTCAAAGTTCATGTTAACTCATGTTTTTGAAAACTGTGACGGGGAGTACAATGCACAATGCAAGGTTCTTTTCTTTAAAAAGTGCAATTCCTTTTCTTAAAGTAAAAAAATATATATCAATATTCTGTATATATGTAGAAATGTTGTTCATATAAACAGCATTTGTTGATTTAAGAGCCCTAAAACCAGTGACAAAAAAAATTAATGCTTTCTTTTGATAGGCAGCAAATTATCTTAGAATATAAATTATGTTACAATAAAAATGTATAAGAAGTACCGCATTTGAACGAAAAACAGAAAGCTATTGACTTTTTTTTTTCTTTAAGGAGGGCATGTTTAGACTTGTTCGCACTAACATGGGTAAGAAGAATTACTATTTATCACATGGTTCTGTTGCAAAAAACATTACTGGAAAACAATGGTTAAACAACTAGTAAAGTTGCATCATATTATTAAAAAGTAACACTTTCATAAAATATCTAGCATAAAACAGTGGTGGACCTGAAGGTAGCCCACGTAACCTCCAATACTTAAGGTTTATAAAATACAAAAGGTAGACAAGCTGGTATACATGCGTACATGTTTGTTTATGGATGTGTTTTTCTTGTCTGTGGAATAACAGTGCTGCGCAAGCAATATTTCTTAAAAAGTACATCCTCTACACAGTTATAAAAAGCAAGCTGATATTAAAAGTAAATAGTGGTAAACTGGTGTCTCTTGTTTCCAGTAGTCTGCAAGGACACCTTTGAGTGTACCAATATTTTGTGGCACCAAGAGATTCATTATCTGCTCATGTTTCACCAGGCGCAACATGTTTCTTCCCTTCATTTTCAAGTAGTGTTGTGTGGCTATATTTGCACATCTTTGAATAGCTTATACCAAAATAAAATCCTTGGACAGCATCAGGTGTCTAATAGAGGGCTCTGACGTCACTGGAAAGATGAGTTCATCACTGAAGAAGCCTTTCTTAATATCACGCTCTAAAAACATGCTCATATATCATGCTACTTTCCAGTTCATTTCATATAATTCATATATTGTCATTATAATATTGATTTATACTACATCGTATTATATTTGACAGATTTTTCCTCTAGAAAATGGACAAAGCATTTTGCTGAGTTTCTTTTTTTCCCCAACAGGAGGTGCAACAAGTGTTCATGTTATTGAGTCTCTTTCTCCGGTTGTGAATGTGCAACTCTAGGATCCATTGGTGTGCTGTGTGGTCCGTCTGTGTGCTTCTGTATTTGCGTCCTTGGAGTCTCCGGGGTGGTTGCTGTCAGTCTGCTGGAACAGCTGGGTTTGCAGGTCTTTGACAACGGTCTCCAGGCTCTGCCGGGCTTCTCTCTCCTGCTGAAGCTCCTGTCTCAGCTGCTCACGGTCAGCCTCTGCCTGCTGTAGCTGCACATGCAACTCTTCAATCTGCAAAACATAATGCAGACAGCAGTTAGTACTGATAAAGTACACCCATGTGGTAAAAGATTAAAGGGGACAAATTATGAAAAATCCACTTCTACAGTGTTTTAGAACATATATTTGGGTAACCTGAGTGTCTACCGACCCACAAAATGTGAAATAAACCCATCCAGTCCTTTGTTTGTAGTCTGCATAAGTCTTACAACACAGAGAAATGTGCTCCGTTTCAAATTTGCTCAACTTGTGATGTCACAAACTGGATTCTGGTAAAAGAAAATACTCTCCTCTCTCCGCTTAGAACAACACTTTTGGGCAGGTCTGCCATTTTTATTCTCGGTACAGAGGAGTGATGTCTACAGGGAAAACTCAGGGGGGATCATTGTATTTAAAGAGACACACACACCAAAACGGAGCGTTCTGAGAGAGCTGGTTTATCAAGGGTCACAAACCTCCTCTGGTGCTTGATTCATGTTATATTTTGACCAAAGCACAGCACAGATGTTTCATTTAGACCACAGGGGACTGTTTGAAAAGGTGGAAAAGTGGGATAATATGCCCTCTTTAAACAACACCTAACAACTATATAATATTAGCTTTGGTGAATATGGGTAGACATCTTACCTGAGAGGAGTATTTAACACGGAGACGTTCAGCCTCGCAGCCTTTGTCACAAACTCGTTGCTCTCTCTCTCTCTCCAACTCTCTCTTCAGTCGCCCACAAGACTCCTCTGCATCCCTCATCTTCCTCTCCCAATCCACACGAAGGCGTTCTATCTCCTTTCGTAGGTTGCGCTTGGCTTCTATGGCCTCACGGAGACGGCCTTTCTTTGCAACCCTCACAAACTCCAATTCCTGTAGAAACATTACAATCAATACAAGTTCTAAACTTCAGAAATGTATAATAAATAAAAATGACAATAAATATAATGTAAAAAACGTCTGAAATATTAATTAATTATTTTCCCACAGTAGTACACAAAGACGCCATGTGCTACCTGCTGAAGGCTGCGTTTAGCTTGCACAGCAGATGCCAGTTTTTCTTCCTGCTTCACTCTTATTCTGATGATCTCCTGCAGAACTTTTTCCCTGGCCTCTTTGGTATCCATGCCGCCATTTATCATCTGCCTCACGGTATCCATCTCAGAGCACTGGCTCCCCGACAGCCAGGCAGGTCCCTCCTGAGGTCGGGTGGCGCTCTGAGGGGTCAGAGTCTGCGACACACTGGTGGAGGCCGACGGAGGAGAAGTAATAGTGGGAGCTGTCACTGGACCTGAGGGAGACAATTATAACATTATCAATACAGAAATGAGTTACATCACAATCCTAACCCACCCTCTGGTAACTGCAGGGGTACCTCCTTCAAGTTGGAATCACTGTAATAATATACTTTCTTAACATTTTCCATCAGTGAAAGAAAGAAAAACTTTCTTTCTACAGACTATTAACTGTGGATACATTATTTCTCCTGTATTTCTTCCATTCAACACCAGGTGGCAGAGTTGCACAGGAATCTCTCTGAGCCAGCTCTGCTGTGGCTTTTTTCCACAAGAGCCTTACTTTGTAATATAAATTGCGAATGTAAATCTGTGTCTTAACTGACTTTTGTTGAGTTACATTTTTCTTCTTCTCTGGATTGTTACAAAATGAATGGTAGCACTCACGATCGTCACAGTCATCCACATCAATCTCTCCATCTGTGTCCATGTCTTCGGGTATGTTGGCGGTGCTTGAGGGTGCTGGTTTCACGGCAGGTTGTGCATCACCATTAGACAGCTCCTGTGGCGGCCTGGAAACGGCTAAAGGCCCCCTGCCAGGAGCATCGCTGTCCCTGGGATGGACTGGAGGGGCCAGGGGAGCTTGTGTCAGATTGGGAGCTGCCAAAGTCTCGTGAGTCTTTGAATGGGACCTGAGAATGTAATATGGGTACATTTAAGGCATTTAATTGGTTGATTTAAAAAATATTATTTTTCAAAATAAAAAGTGCCACTGTCCGTAGATGACTCACCTCTCCATTTCATTTTGAGAGACTGGTTTGTCTTTTTCTACGGATTTAGGGGACCAGGGACGGAAAGCAGAGGGCCGCTGTTTCAGTTGGACCTGCTTCAGATCCTGGAAAAATGAAAAAAGAAACTGCATAAATTCACAGTAAGATATCTCCAGAAAAATGAAATAATCCATGAAGAGCACTCAAAGGCCTCTCCTCATGTGATGAGACGAAATGACGAGAGGTCTTGCATAGATGATAATGTGATGATTCAAAAGGACAAAGGCTTTGATGTCACCCTTTTGACCCTTGAGCTTAACCACAAATCAGTTTTCACACTAATTACATGGAATCTCAGAAAGCAAACCTTGTGTGCAGACTTTGACAGCGATTGTAACCAGTCAGGTTTCCTGTCTTTGTCAGCTGATGGAGATAGTAGTTTGTCAAATTTGGACCTCTTGGCTGGAGCTGGGCTGGGCGACTGAGGACAGAAGAGACAACACACAGTTAATCATCACAATCCTTGCAAAGATAAAATGCAGATATTACACCATAGAGTACAATGGATATTTCAAGAGCCCACAACTTCTAAAAATGCTCCTGTGTGCCTGTAAATGCCAATATTTATAAGAAGTGTATGTCTGAACATGATGCGACTTTTTTTTTTTTTTTACAATTCCAGCTCAGTGATAAAGAAAACAAAGTAGGGAAATTAGATTAACAGAAAAGAATTAACAGAAAGACATGGAGGACAGTAGATGCATCTGTGTAAGCATTCAGATTTTGAGCTTGGCATGTCTACATGTTTGTCTATGTGTTGGGTGTGTGTGTGTGTGTGTGTGTGTGTAGTGTGTGCGTGAGCAGGGCTTTGAGCTGAGCAGACACTCAAGCTGGTCTGGCTGGCAGCCAGCAGGGCTACATTGCTCCCTGCCAGGCAGAAGAGGCGCCATCAGGTGGAGCAGATCGACTGCCTGAACCACAGAAATATTGCAATATAGAGACAGAGGGAGACAAATTAAAGTAATTGCACTCAGCTCTGACAGACAATCGAGTTGAAGTGTTCAGGGAGGGTTTGCATGTTAACGCAGGGCTACAGAGTCATGAAATATAAGAGTAAGACCGCACTGAGAAAACCTGAGGGAAGCATCTGCCTTGTTATGTGCCATAAAATACTGAATCTGCAGTGCACCTACATTGTATATATTGTATGTCTGCGTGTGTGGCAAACAGTAAGAGCATGTGTTGAGTTGCTAACCTCCTCAGCCCTCAGGTCTGCACTTGTCAGACAGGGGATATGTTTACCTGGACAGGCGTCGAGGCCGGCACAGACCTGCCTGCTACTCTCTTACTCACTACTATGATATTCTGCCTCCAGGAATGGCAAACACTCCCATCTCCTGCTCGTCTGTGTTTGCGATTCAGGACAAATGATGATTACTCTATCTATCTACTTACAAAATCTTCAATGGAGAACACTCCTGAGGGCCTGCATGTAGTTGTGAAACCTTATTCGCAGTTTAGTGTAATCACATCAGGATGGAAATGAATGACAAACCTGATTCAGCATTAAGCAAAAAGGCTGGCTGGTAAAGGAACATGTCTCACAGCTTCTCTACACAAAACAGACACTGTGTGTGTGTGTGTGTGTGTGTGTGTGTGTGTGTGTGTGTGTGTGTGTTTGATCTTACAAGCAGCTATGGGAGGGAGTTGGTGGGTGGTTGACAGTAGACATGTATGTGTGTGTGTAGGAGTGTGTGTGTCAGATGTAAGTCAGGTCTACCTAAAACACAGAAACTGAAACTTGCTGTAGCGTTAAAAGAAAATCAGTTGACAAATAAGCTAACAGGAAAGTCTACTACATATTTTTTTTGTATAATCAAGGAGTTATTGTTAAGGTAATTCACAAAGTAAAATGACTTATAAAATGTGAATACATCATCTGTTTAAAAACGGATCAATTTGGTGACTCTTGCTTTTTCTTGAATTAAGTATGTTTTTATCGACTGTTCACAAGGTATCAACTAAATGTCTAATAGGTGCTTTCAACTTCATTATACATTTATCATGAATACATTATAGCTAAAATAATATGTGAAGTGTGTAGGATGTTGATCCATAACTAAATGATGTAACATTTTTTAAATTTAACTCAGCCTTTTCTTCAAACTGTTTGCATCATGAGAGATACATAACATGTCTGTCTGGACACTCCCCTCACGTCTCAATGATTCACAAATGTCTTTACCTGTCTAACCAGTAGCTACAGTACACACACACACACACACACACACACACACACATACACACCCCCACTGTAGGTTAAGTCTTTTAACCCAGACCCCTGCTGACTCTTTCCTGCTTAGCAATGATGACTCGACCTCTCACCTGCCTGACTCAGGGCCAGTGGTTTTCTAGAAGCCGCTGCAGTGCTGTAATCAGACCTTGTAATTACTGACATGACTGTTGTTTTCCTGACAAAGGATGTCTGCCTGTCTGGTACTATTTCTACCCTGAGGTTTGCATCTCCAGGAAGGCAATGAGTGCTAGACATAATAGAGTCAGAAAACAGACACTCCCAGACACCACAAGGGACCTGCTGGCTAAATCTGACACTGACCTCACAGGAGAGCAGCCGCACGGGCTTAACTTGCCACCACATCATAGACATAGCATGGACAAGGAGTCATAACACCCTTCTGCACATCCTACTGCTTAGCAGGTCCCACTGAGCCAGATGATAGGACATCCCTCTCTCCCCCTCTCTCTCACTGCTAAGAGAGGGAGACTTCCTCTGAGGAGTTTGCTTTGGCCCAGTCCCCTGTGGGAACTGAGTCTTGAGTGGGGGGGGGGGGGGGTGAGACCACAGAGGAAGCACTGAGCTGAAGGAATGTATACTTGAAGGCCAAGTACAGCCTCTCCTTTAAGACTCCATTCAAGCATTGCCCTTTTCAACTCGCTATTGTATGATATTTCTTTGAGGTGCTGTAATGAGGGAGTTTTTCAAAGCAAACCTGTAGGCTAAACAGGGTCTAATAGCAGCTGGGCAGGGGCAGAACTGCTTTATTTTTTTAAAATTAGGACCATATAATGGCATGGTAATACCGGGATAAACCCTGTCTATTTTCATGCTGGCATGGTGGATAATCAGAGAGAAACACAGCACATGGCAAACATATCAATATCTGTTCTAAAAGCAGAGCATTTGACCTGCTTGAAGAATAATTGGTCGATATGGTGCTAACTGGAGCATGATGTCGATTGAACGGTTATTTCACTTGAACATGGAGCTAATCAACAATATTTTTTTAATTGAACTTCACATAATTTTAACCTCAATCACCATCAGTGACATCTGTTTCAAAACATGGAGGGGAGATGACTCAATGTGGAGGATTGTTAATCAATCCTCTGGCTGCTCACTGTGTTTGTATAGATTCCTAAAGAGTTAACCTTTATGATGAGTGTAAAATAGTATAGTATATTGCACAGTATTGTCAGCAATGTGATAAGTGTCAAAATACAGGGTTACGATCCAATACATTGTGAAACATAGTGATACCATAAGCAAGGCAATTAAATTATTTAAAAAAAAAACGTGTTTAAGGGAAACTTTTATAGGACAAAACACACTACCATATGCATGTGGTCTGATTTTAAAAGGTTAACTCTATTAAAGTAAGAACATTTGAATCAGTTTCTATCACCGTCCCTGTAACGTGTAACATCATGGCACTAGTTGTTGTGCTTCCTCAGCAATAGAACGAAAGTAATACTTGCGATAATCAATATGATACCACAATGCATGACATGAAGATACTCAGATTTACTCACTCACACCCTTAACATCTGTACTACAAATGTGAAGGGTCAACTAGAAACATGTAACAGTGTTAGGTAGCCTGGGTGTTATCACCTCAACACACTAGATATGATATTGTGAAACTGTGAGTGTTAGATGTGGGTATATGGATTTTTTTCACTGCAATGAGGCTAGCTGTTTTTGTCCTGTTTCTAATGTCTGTGTCTGTATTGGACTATTGCTCTTCTAACCTTAACTTTCTTTATGTTATCTTGACATATTTTTAATGTGCTGTATGTTGGGTTAGGGTTAAGGTTACTTATAAAAAGTAAATTGTCGAGGAATGAAAACATGGTGCAGCACTCATCTAGCGAGACAAAAATAGTTCCTCGGGCAACAGTCATACAATACCAATGCATGCTGCATGATAGCATGGCATTAAGAAAAGTGCACAGCAACAAGACACAACAGTTTCAGATTACAGCCTCCTTTCCCGTCCTAAAGCCCTGAATGTAATCCTCAGATCGACATGTGCTTAGTGGGGTGCTGTCTCACTCAAGGGCACAGCAACTGGCACTGCTCGCTCACGGTAACAGCCTTAGTTGGAAGTGAGAGAATACTAGTTTCAGTAACATGACGCCTGCGCTCGGTGTGGATGTTCACAGGGATGCCTCAAGCTTTCTATTCAATTCTTGTTGCACAAATTGTACGACGGCCCCGTGATTTATATTAAGCACTGTGGTCACTTTCTAACAGCTGGGGGGAAAATTATTGGTGGCTGCCCAGAATATCACTGAAACTCCATCCCTATACTTCTCACAGATACAGCTCAAGATCTCATTTCCCCTTGCTCAATCTTATCTTAATTTCTCAGTATATTCTGTCTCCATCCAGACTGAGGATATATTTTATATGTGGCTCAACTGAGGTCTGGCTGTATATCAATCAATCAAACTTTATTTATAAAGCACCTTCAGACAAATTTGATTGCAGGTCAAACCGCTTTACAGGGTAGTGAGAAAGTGATTGAGAATAGGTAGTTTGTTTAAAAATGATTTAGAGACAAATGCACTCCAATACGAATTTAACAACATAACGTTAAAATTAAAGATGGATGATAAAGAGACAAGACATAAAACATAAATAATAATTGAACATGGACAAATAATCAGCAAAATTGTTAATAAAGTATAGTAAAATAATGTGAAAAATAATTTGAAACATGTAATAATGAAAACACATTTCTAAAATGATAAAGGTGGATTAAAATAAGATAAAAAAAAACAAATTCTCTTGATGATTAGAAAAATATGAATACTAACAACGACTTTACATTTTGTGAATAGACACATGCGAGAGCTGCAGGGCTTGGCATAAGGACGGCATTACAGTAAAGCTTATTGGATTGCCCTAATTGTCCTTAGGATTGGGATCTGATGAGGACTGAGGCAGACGAGCTGCTGTATCTGAAGGTTGAAAATATCTCATCAGGTCTGCACGACTTGACACATATCTTCAAGACAGGATGCTTAGGCAGTGTTCCTGTTTGTAAACCATTTATAAAGGGAGCTGTGTGGGAAATTCTTGCTCAAGCTGATCTAGTGTTAGGGTTCTTCATACAGAACATTTTTATATATACTGTATATGTGCCGTCATTTATCTGCCACTTTTATTCTATAAAAGTTTCTCCCCGTTTCTTTTCATTATATTTTACTTGCTTAAGCCAATGAAGTCATATAAATAATAAAGGCTCTTGTACCTGCCTTCTGATTCAAATTATTTTGTATTTTAGTGCACATTATCCAAAGACAAAAGTGGTGATTTCACTGAATACATTTTTTGCCTCCTGTTTACAGATTTCTCAAAATAATGAAAGACTGCATATGCATGTTGAAGTGTAGACAGTCTGCCTATGTGAGACGTTTTGTGTGATTCATTTCAAACAATGCAACAATACATCGTGCCCAAACTCAAACTACAACTATTAAGCCGCACAAAACTCTACTTAATCTTTTAATGACATGTTTCATTTCTAGTCTCTGCATCATGAAAAAACCTGTTCCTGACTGACATGTATCTCCTGCGTGTGCATGAACAGAGATCACCTCGTCGGTGAGAGCAAACAAAAAGAAAGATTACTGTACAATTGCACGGCGAGGAATGAATTCCACTTCAGGTCCAAACACGGCAACCATAACAACGTGAACATGCCCGCCTTCCTTTTCTTACAGTATGATGGCAGTCCAAATCACTGCTCTGACATAGATGAACACCTCACAGTATGAAGACCTAATAAGTTATTTAATAAGTTATTTCAACAGACACAGAAACCCAAGACCAAAGGACATGAACAGATATCCCAGCAGATTAGACATTATTAGCATGAGCATGTTTGGTATGGCTGTGAGGAAAAGTTATCTTAGGAAATGAAACGTGCTCTCTGTATGGTGTATTTATGGCTTCACATAGCGCTAAATTCAGCAGATAGTTTGTCTGAGCCTCCCTGCTACACTGTTTGAATACAAGAATTTAACATCACACTGCTGCAGGATCTGAGCGAAGACACAAAGCTGCGTCTGCAAACCAATAAAGCCAGAAACCCCCCCCCCCCCACACACACACACACACACACACACACACACAATGCCTTTATGCTTCCATTCACATTTAGCACACATATAATGTAAGAACAGCTGCACTGCTAACCAGGGGGCTGGAGGGGATGAAGGTTAAAGACAGAGAAAGAGCAAAGACAGACTCCATCTGACCCATGTGTATTATAGAATTTAATATAGTGTTCCTGAACAGTTAAATCTATTCTTACTGCAAATGTCTTCACGACACTTCAAGAAAAAAAACATGAAAAAGAAAAGACGTAAGGTTCTCGGACTCGAATTTGTGAGAAAATTAGGTTTTGGTGCTACATGCCACTGAAGTGAAAATGTAGTGAACAAACAAAATATTTAGTGATGTTGATCATTCTCTACTATTCAAAAAGCGATGCGGTTTGAGCTGCAGCACTACTGAAATACAACATGGGAATTCAAACGGTCTGTCTGCTTTTGAATTGAATTAAAGAATGTCTAAGTTCATGTACAAGAGCAAAACAAACATCAGAAGCAGACTTATTCTTTATGCCTTTCGTCTGTTCTAAAAACCACAACTCAATCTATACAGATACAATTCCCTATATATCCATGCAGCCGTGTTTGACAGCGTTTGTGTTGCTGCATCCTGCTCTCTTTCATACATGTGTGCGTGCATTCACACAACTTGATCTCTGTAGTGCAGCCGTGCCAGGGCCATTTTTGCCATGCAAGCTTAATCCCCAAGCTTAAGCGTTACACCAAGTGACTGTCTGGTTCTCTGCCGGACATGCATCACTGTGAATTACCATGATTTTAAACTAACTTTAAAAGTTGAAACATTACTTTTGACCATAATGAGACCTTTTGTGATATTCTATCAGGTTATAGGAAAAAATACCTCTTGACAATAATGATACAAAAGTGCTTTGAAAGTTCTGCCATAACAAGGAATTATTTAATATTACTATTATTAAAAAAACACTATGCACATCCCTTAGATGATGACAAAATAGATTATTTTTTTTATGATAAACATTAAGAATAATAACAGAACATGTTGTTCCTCTGTCAAGATACTTTCTTCAGTGTTTCAATTTCAACAAGGGGCATTTCTTTTGCTTTTGCAGGAAACAGAACAAACTTACAAACAGAAATATGGCCCTCAAAAAGTCAAATCTTTTAGCCATTCCAACTTTTTTCATATCACATATTCTTATGTCAGGGATGATCCCAAGAAAGATTAAAATGGAATCATAAAAATTGAAATAGAGGAAGTTGAGACATCGGAATTTTAAGTCCTCAGTACAAACCTACTTTTCCCATAATGCAATTCAACTGCAAATGTCAACTGACCTAGTCCTTCTGTAAGCTACTAGTTAAAGCCTCAGCCTCAAATAAAGGTTTTCTTTCAATGTCTCTTTAGACCAATAAAAAATTGGAAAAAAGAGCCAAAAAGACTAAAAGTGAAATGACATTTCTGTGTAGAAATTCTTTGAGAAAATCATATCAGGAAAAATTAAAATAAAAGAGGAATTGTTGTCTCAGTTGTTAGTTTGTGATGGGATAGTAATTATAAAGACAAGTACAAAATCTTTGGTTTGTTGCTGATAAAAAGCAGCTCTGTTCCCTCTGAGCCCGCTATGTGTGTTAACAAACCCTCCTGTCATCAGAGGTCTCATGTCTGCAGACTGAAAACCTTGGTTTGTCACTGATAAGCCCATCCCCGCCTGCACGCAGGGAAGTGTGCGCCGTTCTCGCTGTTAGCATGCTCCCCCTCTGCTCTACAACGAGACAGCAAGTCCAGTGTCTGACTGGCTAGGTTTTAATCCCACAGATTAATACTAATGCCACGGCAAAGAAGGCCAAAAGACGATTAAAATGTCACTGGATAACCTCTCCACAACCCAAACAGTAACAGCTTGGAATACACACACCATTATATCACAGGCAGTACCTGGTACTGGACGCCTCCTCTGCACCTCCCTCACAGGGCAGGAGGAGGCTGATGGAGGGAAGGAGCTGACAGTGACTGCTAGTTACAGCAGTCTGGATTTAGTCAGGGTCTAGACCTCCAGTGTCTGAAGGATTGCTTTCATATCAATGTGAACAAATAATTCAGGGATTGAAACAAAATCTTTTTCCATAAACAACACACGTCCAAAAAATAAGAATAAAACATGATATACTCAAATGACTTTGATATAGGCCACAAACATTGTTGATAGACAACATTTCAATGATTTATCCTTGTTAATTTTTAATCAAAATATATTTTTTTTAAATCAAGAAATCTATCTAACTCTTGATTTTAATACTTTTCATTCAGCAAACTGAACATATATAAACACAATAAAACTTCATTTATTTTTTATTAACTTGACAATAAACCAGTTGTTTCGGCAGATGGCCACTTTCTCTATTCCTAGTGCACAAGCTTATATTACAGACTTAATATATAGAGTAGCTTAGCAGACCTTGTGCTATTATTAATTTATAATACTACGACTATAATCGTGCACTGGGTAACACACGACTAATTTCAGCTATAATGAAATTAGAAAAACACGATGTAACCAATGAAAAACTGAGACCTGGGCGTTTTTCTTTTAAATATTAAAGCAGCTCACCATGCAGTCAGCTGAGCAGCGGTTTGTGACGCCGTGCCCTCCCAGTAAGCTGAGCCACATGACCGCATGCCCCCCAAGCGGCCGTCGGGAGAGAGGAGGGCAGGTGGCAGGTTTATTTGGAAAGATGAAAATGGGATGAATAGCAGAGGTTAAGAGGTGTGAGGGGACGGGATGAGGGCACAGGGGGATTTAAGGGAGGAGGTCATAAAAGCTGTGAGAGGGTGAGGTGAAGTTAGGGTCACCCCTCACTCACTCAGTGGTCCCGTGTGATGTCATTTCACCAACACAGTGTACTGAGAACTGCTCACGAGCTAATTGGTTGAACCAAGGTCATAAATAATGCAGAAATGTATAGATACCACTTTGGTCATTCTGTTAAAATGCTGCTTTCCTGGTTGCCAGGTTAGAAAATCAATCGCATTCTAACACTGTTGTTTCCAACACTTTTCAAACAGTGACATACTGATAAACTAATGTTACACACACCAAACACAACCTTTCATGACATTTCTTTTGGAAAACAGCTTTGAACTTCAAATTCGGCTTAAAGGCATTTAGCATATATAGATTCCCCTAAAATATTGGTCTATTTTCCTAATCCATTAACCCTTTGTCTTGCTCCAATTTTTCACTTCGTCCTTTTCCTTTATTTTGCTTGATCTATTTCATTATTTTTTTAAATTGTAAGGAAATACACACATACAAACAAACACACATGTGAATCCTGTCCAAGTATCTACTTTTGTTTGTTGGTTTGTCTGTTTGCTGGTTATGAATGTGATGATTATAACTTTTTTGACCATTAAATGTTTTTGTTTTGTTGAATATTCTCCAGATATTGTTTAATCTTATCATTTAATGTACGTATATTTTTGATTACAGATTACTATAAACTAGTTTTACAGTTCCTTGAGTGTACACATGAGGCCGGCTCAGAAAAACCAAGGAATCCCAGGTTCGCATGTTACATGCCTATTTTTATAATCTGGTACCAAAAAAACTGTTTTGTGTCAACAGCTCATTTCTGTACTTCAATACACTGTACCGTGGTGGTGGTGGGGTGTTTATAACTCATCTGTTTTGACTATATAAAAGAATAAGAGTTTTGCAAATAATTGTCATAATTAGGGGCTAGGTTGATTTGACTGAAAGCTGATCGCATTGTAGCAGTTTGCTAACAGGCTTAACTCATTTCAAAAGGACTGCCATCTTTGGGCTTCATAACGCTTCTTCAGGAACCAATAGGTAATGTCACAAAGACTACCTCCATCTTTTATACAGTCTATGCACTAAGTACACAAGGGTTAAAAAAAGCATGTCGTTTTCTTTTTACTGCATCACTACATAGAGACAACTTTATACTGCTAGAAAGCACAACCAGTGCAAGAGTGTTAATGAGTCCATTCAGATAGACAGGAAACAACAAGGAAAGCAAAAAAGACCTCATATTAAAGAAGCCTTGACGTAACTGAGGAGAATTACAGCTGCAAGAAGGGGGAAAAACTGTGTTTTTTATATGTCTTCAACCAATTATCCATCAACACATTTTCAAACCGACACTGGGAGTTTTTGCCTTGGAAAATTTTCCCCTCTCTCTCTAGAGCAGCGATGTGACTCAAACGTACAAGGGGCCTCACAGGGCAAGTTTGTGTATACTGTAATATTTGACAGAGATCAAATAGCGTTTCACTTGTTTCCACTTGTTCAAGGAATTGTCTGTAAGGGAAATAGGGGATAAAACACCCACAACATCCGTTCCTTAGATCACACATTCCATCCTTAAACACTAGTTTTGTTTCCCTCCTTCGTTCATAAGAAAACATATCTGCTTACAGTAATTAGGTGAGAGGGCTCGGTCCTTGCAGCTTCCATAAAACAAATACGAGTGCTCTAAAATGGAGGGCTGAGAGGGGCGGCTGGTGGACCGCAGCACCTCATGAATTCTGCAATTTGCCGTCTGTTTCTTGACTGAAAAATTATTGGAAATGTCTCTTCCTGGATGATTTTTATTGCACAAGAGCCTGTGTTTTTCTCCATGGCAACCACATAACAGTTGAGCCCAACTAAGCTCTGACTCAACAAACAGAACTCCACAAAATACCCATTTCAGCGCCAGGGTCCCCCCGCCAACCCCCCCCTTTTCTTCTCCTTGCCCAGTTTTCCTGCATAAACCCAGCCCGAGACGGCTTTAAAACAGGCAGAGTGATCGCACTGACCATGAATGAAGACTGGGATTAATCAGGGCACAGATGTGACAAGCTACAGGAAAACCTGACGAGCCTCAGGTGCTGCATAGGTCCAGGGCTTTTCTCACAAGCCGGAGCCATGATGCTATTGAGTACAGTAGGACAGGCAGCAGCTGGGTTCTGTTAACCTGGGGGACCCTCGCTTGAAGCAAAAGCAGGTTTCAGAACAAACACCGAACTGAGCATTACATAAAAGTCTGTCTCTCTCTCTTGCTTTCATGGTGGGCCGAACTGCAGGAAGAAGGCGCTTTGTGGCGCTAACATAGGAGCAGTCAGTCCTGGGATTACTGTTGCATGCAGGCACAGGCCTAAGAGCAAGGCATCATTTATGATGTGGCCTTTCTCTGCTAATCTCTCAGACCTGCAGGGTGGACACTGACAAGATAAACTCACAAGAGACTAATTACACACAGAAGTTGTTACAATGGTGGACGCTTGTGTTGAGAATTAAATTAAATCTCAAGATGAGCTGTTGATAAAAAGTCTAGGGCTCTCTATTTATGCCCACCAATTTCTTTCACAGCTACTTAAACTGTAAAGTTATTTGAAGGACACTGAAGGAGTTGTAGTCCTCCTACCATCTGTCATTGAATCATACTCATCACTTAGCATGCCAAGAGAGGATTAAGTTCAATACTTTCTCAATGGTGAAGCGTCAACCTTCTTGTCTTGACTAGTTAAGGCCATTCCTAAGAAAACAAGACATATCTTCTAAACTGAAACTTAAGACAACAGTGAGCCGGGCTGCAGTTTCAGCTGCTGTTGAGCAGCTGTACGGCCTTTAGCATGTTGTGTATGTGTGTGGCTGCTCTTGAATCTTACAAGCCTTTCAGAGGCTTCGCCCTTGCAAAAACAAAGAATCAAGCAAATTATCCTTTATTTGTTGCATATAAGGTCACTGCAAAGGGGCATGGGACGCAGCCAACTTTTCTTTCTGCCTCTCCCTGGCTCCCCGGTCTCCTCGTAGTGAGCACAGAGGAGTATGCCGCAGGGAGGGGAGGCCCTACACAGGAACTCAATAATAACTTTCAGCAGTCTAGCCAGGAGGCTGGAAGCCCAGACTGCGGCTGTTCCCTCCTGTCCCCTTTCCCCCCTCCGCAGAGCCCCATGCTCCTCCCTTCACTCCCCCTCCCCCTCCTCCTCCTGCTGCTGGCCTGTGTCTGCTCCACAGGCCTGATGCATTCTGCAGACAGGCCAGCGCTCTTAAAGAGACACAGGCCACATTTTTATCCCCTGAATCACTGCAGTGAACGGAACCACTAAAGCAGGAGCAGAGTCCCTCGTTTCCAGCCTCTCAATCAGGGGCCTGTGCTTTATTTCGCTCCCTTTTTTCTCAAAGCTCGGGACTCTGACATGACGCAAAGTGTGAAAGAATAAACAGAGCAAAGTATGTTGAGAGACTCTCAGTGAGTCTCCGGCTAGATCCTTTCACTGGGGCCGCCTTTGAAGGTGCCTTTGATGCTTTCTGTAAAGTTTGTCAAGTGCAATCAATGTTCCTGGTAATGTAAGTATATTTAATACCATTGTCATTATAATTTTTGGAGACACTCCAACAAAACTAATAATGAGGACTCTGAATTGACACTCAGCAGCTGAGCCTGCTGAAATATAAATTCCACTCCGGTTACACCACATAACACTCAATGTCTGCCTCAGAGGACATCGACGAAATTTGGACTAGTATTTTTATCACAGATTAATATGCGGGTTGTATTTTTGGTTGATCAATTCATTGTTGGTCTTTAAAACATCACAAAATTTAAGAAGTCTGAAGTGATGTCAGCAAGTGTTTTTGGGTCAACGAAACAAACATTTTAAATGTTCTATAAGTTTTACAAAAAAGAATCAAAAAAATCATTTTTTTTGACATATGGGTTTATAAACTGCCTTTCACAAAACTACTTGATAAATCAACACACCAGGCAAACACCTTCATATTGAATTCATGCACTCCTGCAGGCTTTATATATATTGGAAGCCTACAATAAGAAGTGGAAAGCCTGTCTTTCATGTTTTAAACAAATGCTGCCAACAATTAGACAACTTAACAGCTATTTGAATCAGACCCTTTACTTTGTTACTGATTGTTTTGGCCCAAATAAGTGAAAATCCTCTAATTAAATATTCGGTGCCTTCCCTTTTTATGAGTTTGAATAGAATAAGAGCCTCCTAAATAGCGTGTGGCTGAGCAGAGCCATGTTGAGCTCTATACCACAGCAAGGAAACGATTAAAAATTTATTAGAGTTGAGTGACACAGAAACCTACAAGGGCGTGCCTGCCAAACACGCTCTCATTCTTTTGCTGTCAGCACTTTTTCCTGTCTTCATATACAAACTGTGCGAAGCAGCAGAGGGTCTAAAAACACATCCCCATGTCTGGCAAGAAAAGGAGGTCAGTATACCTCATTTATATAACAAACACATTCAATTTGTATTCTTATTTGAAAAGAGTGGGTTTATATTGCACATCAGATAGGGACACAGAGGCTTCACAACCTTCGATTATTTTAGTATCTTGAAGATGCGAAAGGGTTAACACATCTCAGCTGCAGCATAACAAAAGATGAAATCTCTATGGGAGATATCAGTGCCAGAGTCAGCAAAGCAGCACAGTCCTCTGCGATGATAACCCCGTTCTGGAAAACCTATAACACTGAGCATCCAGCTTGAGATGGAGCAGACAGCTCCAGCTCTGACTTTTTAAAAACGGAGGAAAGAAAATCTTCCAGAAGAACATAACTGAGGCTCTCAGGAGGGTCTTTATCCCTCAAATCTCCATGAGAATCTCACTGGACTCAAACTCTGGTATTTTCTTGGCTTAACAATGTTGTTATTCACCCTTAATTCAGATGTGCAAACAAAATTAAGCTACCACCTGACTGTATGGCTTTTTCTCAACAAAGAAAGAGAGAGAGAGAGAAAGTAGAGCCTGAATCTGTAGCCGCACAAAACGACTTATTACTCGGTGGTGGTGTGCAGGCCTCTTTTGAGAGGGTGACGCATACCCAAACAACACCAAGCCATTGAATCACCAGTGTTTACCCAGTCACATAATTCTGCACCATCTGTAGATCTCAGGTCTGATCGTCTGCACAGCAAAAACAAGCTAACGGCAACGTCTAGGAGACACTGAGCTACCATCTCCTTAAACCCCTTTTATATACAGCTTCCTCGTTAAATCACAACAAAGCTCCCCCTGCCTGCCCAGGATACATCTTTATTCTCAGCAGTGATAACAGCCTCACAGTGACGTCCTCTCCTTTGCCCTCGAACTCTGAACCGGCCGTCACCTCCTTCACCTTACAAGACAGATGCAGGATGAAAAAGAAGGCAATGAACTTCTGACCTGTCATTCAGACTGCAGAGGAAGCTTTGCAGCTCGAGGGCAACCAAAGTCCACCATCCACTCTGTCTCTCCTCCTCCTCAGTGTCTCACCCTCTACCATCCCATAAAGCCCCACTAAAAAACCTCCTGCTCCCCCTTTTATGGCTGCCAGATGGTGGGGAGGCCTCCTTGCCTCTGGACTTGCCTCTCTAGTCTAGTAAAACCAGTTGACCTCGGCAACATAAAAACTGCTATTTATGAAAAGGCTTGGAACAAAACACACAAACTGAAACAATCAAATGCCATCTCATCTCCCAAAGAGCCCTTTTACAAGATGGCAGTAGAGACCCCTGCACTCAGGTCATGGTGATGGCAATGGTGGTGGTGAGGTCCAGATGCAGAGACAACACCCAGGTACATTTCTTTTTCTTTTTCTTTTTTTTTTTGCGTCTGTGTGAAGTCGTTTTATTTGCGTGCCTTGGGTGTGAGCGCAGGACTTTGGCAGCGTCTAAATTTCTCCCTGAGAAACAGAGAGGCAAAACAAACAGAGCAGTCTGCATTCAGGTCAAAGCTGAACCGCAGAACCACAGTCTGGCCTGCGGTTCACAACACACTGTTCCAGCTCTGACTTCACCTAAAACAAACACTCTCAAGACCCGTCCACCTCAGCCAGAGGGAGAGGAATCTGAGAGAAAGTTTTGATTTGAACTCTATTAACATATCCCTGCTCTCACTCTCTTTCGCTCTACTTTTTCTTCTTCTTCTGCTTCCCTGAGCGATGTTTTTGCACCAAACGCTCTGCAAACTCAAGTCTTTTCACTCTCTTGTCACTTGTGTAGGAGTTGTTGCCCTTTGACGGCACGCTCGGACCCAGTCCAAAGTCTGCAAGCATGCAGAGTCGGGTTGGAAACAGGGTTAAAAGGCCAAAGATCATATTTTCATAAAAGAGCTGTCCAATCAATGGCTGCTTCTTCTCTTTCTTTTTTTTATTTCTTTTTTTACTGCAAATCAATTTAAGTGATTATCTGCGCTTCCAATGACAACTTTCTTCCCCTCTGCCATCCTCACATGCCCCTCCCTTTTCTTTTTCCTTTATTTGTTCTACCGGTAGGAATCTACCGTTTATGTCCTGCAATTCAACCTGACCTCCAGGCAACCCCTGCCATGGCTGCCTAAGCCATTAAGGTAGCTGTGACTGTGGGTTATTAGTGTGATAAAAGTTTACTGTCCCTACAGCCACACGGCATGGCTACTGTTTAACGCCTCTGAGGAGTTTGTCTATGGGAGGGTTTATGCTGCAGATTGGCCATCAGGGCATTTGGTCAGTGGGTCAGATCCCAATAATACTGTTCAGAAAAGGGACACAAGAAGCCAAAAGAAGGCAAACAGAATCTAAGGTGTACACAGCAGACTGAGTCAAGAGGATGAATCAAACTGGAGCACCCCTCTGTGTGTCGGCTCTCTGGAAATATGTAGACAAGAGGACTTAGGGGGGTGGTGGTGGTTGTCTGTGCTATGTTTTTCCCTGTGCGGCAGAAGTTGTGGGCAGCCGAGCTAACTGCAGCCTCAGCACTTCTCTCCATATTCTCCAGTTTCAAGCCAAGAGAGAGAACAAAGGCAGGGAGTTAAAGCTGCTGCAGAGGTAATGAGGACAGAAGCACGCCGCACAGGAGTATGTGTGTGCCCTCAATAACGACTGCTGCTGCAGTCTATGATGGAGTCCTGTTGGACAGCAAGAATAAAAATCCATGCAGCTGTAGTCTACCCACAGACTGACTGACTGACTGCAGCCCACCCCTTTTTACACAGCAGCTCTGTCTACCACAAAATGGAAACCACAGTGTGAATGGAATCTGCTTGGAGACGCATTTGAATCCATGTAGAGAGACAGTAAAACTCCATTAAAATGTTTACTCCATTGAGACACTTTAGCAGTTATTAAAAGTGGTCAAATAATTTTAACCATTTCAGCCATTGCGTAACATTACAGCAAAGAGAGAATAAATATAATCCTGTGTTGCCATAAAAAGTAGTCAAATTGTCAGAGCAATTTATTCCTTCAAAGCGGTTCCTCATGATGCACTGTCAAGAAATCAGGCAAAATGTGTCAGATGGCAGAGCTGGGTTTTCACAAATGACACAAGCTCAATTTCCTGAGAATGACACACAGTGCGAGCTGTGGTGTGAAGTGTCTGGGAAGAAATGGCGCGGCAGGACTCAGAATTGAGGAAATCCACATTATTTCTGAAGGAGAATCCCAATTAAACTTGAGAACACACCCACTACCTTTCTTTTTCACTTTTGGGGACTTCAGGGCCTCCTCCTACCAGTTGGAATCAACAATGTCATTCAAAAGGAAAAGGTGTGTGGAGGGAGACATTTTACAGTGATAACAAAATATGGTACAAAGGGTTATAAACTCCAACATGAGAAACAATGCATGCTCATTGTTTTTGTTGTTTCAAAGCATCATGAACAACATGTTCAGATCTGCTTTGCTGCACTAGAATAATCTAAAACCGTGCATTACCGACAGATGTAACGTCTAATGTCTAAAAAGTGACTTATTATAGCAAGCACTATCTAACGGGTAAATATATGTATTCTAACATTATTTAACCCAATGTCTTTAATTTTGCAGTCTGGTGCATTCCTCAGTGAGGCTGTTTTGGCAGCACTTGGCTGTAAAGCTGTGTCAGTGCTGGTCCATGCCAACCCCACCCCATTAAGGCCGAACCCTGCACATCATGTGTTTCCACTTTACCGATAGGGTGGAAATGACCTCAACGCAGTAAAAGATGACAGGGGTGCTAGCACTGTTCACCAGATGTGAGCAGAAAAAAAGAGAGGGAGAAAGAAGAGAAGGAGGAGGAGGAAGGGGAGAGAAAACCATTCGCCTGAAGAATTTACTGCAAACCCCCCGAGGAACCCTGTGATTGAGGGTTCAAGTCGAGCACCAGAGGTTCCTGCTGTATCTCAACAGCACTCAGGGAGCACAGACCCTCCCGGCCCGGCCACGCAAACACACACGTATGTGCATGTAAGCATAAATCCCCCCAAAAAACTGTCATTCCAGTGCACCTGCTAGCAACACAAAAGCCACTTCCTCCCACTGTGTCCAGCCAAGCCCCTTTATCCCATTTAGTACAGCCTGCACAACAACAAAGGCAGAGAAATTAGGGAGCTGCAATGATGATAGGGCGACTAATCTCTTTGGAGGGACTCATTATAACAGCAGCGTGTACAGTTCATCAGCTGAAAGGAGTGAATTAAATATGGACATGCAGAGATGGGCGTCTTTGTGGAAGATGAGTGCAAACACAATGCCCCACTTTTAGCTCTGGAATAATTCATACATTCCATATGGGACAGATGCCCCAACTGGACTATCATCTCTGTATTCGATTTTACACTTTCAACTGACACGAGGTCACACACAAACTGATGACCTCCAAGTTTTGTTTTCGTGTTATGTATCCTTCATATATCACTCTCCAGTAAGGGACCTTGTCAGATCATCCAAGCTCACACGACTTTGCACTTAAACACACACTCCTGTGCAGCAGATTAAGTTGTTGGTGCCAAAAGGAGAGGTGATTACTCAGTTTATGATGATAATCTGAAAAGCAGCTTGACGTTTTTGAAGATGATGTGTGTACACACTCTTCTCTTACTGCAAGACATATACTACTTAAGACACAGGGCTTATATTAGTCCCCTCA
Source organism: Labrus bergylta (assembly GCF_963930695.1). Lineage (NCBI taxonomy): Eukaryota > Metazoa > Chordata > Actinopteri > Labriformes > Labridae > Labrus > Labrus bergylta. The sequence goes on along the minus strand of NC_089199.1, from coordinate 10,894,963 downwards.
TTATTGGATAAAGGGTGGGCCTGATCTATTTCAGGACATGGCTGTCTGTGTCTGCACTCGTCCACTTTCTGGAAATAAAGCCAGACGCTTGTCAACGCCACAAGCACAGTGGAGGCGGACAGTCCTGCTGGGCAGCCGGCACAGCGAGCACAGTGCAGGGCATTGGACACCTGCAAAAAAGGAGGGAGTCAGGGGGGAGGGGAGAGGTGTCCTCAGCATGTGAGCAACTGTAGCCCATCTGTATGCCTGTCTCTACAAATGTAGACCATGCTGTATTGACGCAGACAGAGCAGTTAGTGAGAGGTGGGTCAGGGGCAACACTCAGTGAAACTGAAGGGCTAAGTTTATGCAGAGAAACAGTACATTCAGCTTTTGAATGAGGCCACAAACAATACTAACAAGGCCAATGAGGCAAAAAGATCCACCTGACCAGCTGATGCTGTGCAGGGAGTGACCATGACGGATCCTGGTGTGACTGTAATTCTGAATAAATAACCCCCCCCCCCCCCTCCTTGTCATTGCAACAGAGTCTGCTAGGACAGCTGTGCTGAATTCATTTGATACGGGTGCCTGCTGACAATGCTGCATTGCTCTGTCTCTGCAAGAAAGCATGTTGAGCTGCTCTGAGGAGCACACAGGGACCTGCTTCTATTCACCAATGCTGAATGATTGTTCCGCGATACAAGGCAAAGCTCTGACCCCTGAGAAACCAAGCTAGGAAAAAAATAAACCACGTTTGGATGTTGTTGCCAATCAATGCACCAGTGTAATCTCATAACTAATAACACCACTGATCTATCGGGCAAATTATCTTGTGACAAAAAGAAAAACCAGTGTGGTGCTAGCAGAGTTATGTTAGTCGAAGCCGGTAAATTGTAATAAATCTGTGTATTTTGTCAGCATTAGCCATTGCTTAAGTCTGGGTATAAGAATCGGTATTGTGCAGAAGGATTGGTATCAAAAAGCCTCTCTACTGTACTTGGTATGATGGTTCATATCCCAGTATCTGCATGAAATAGGCTTCTACTCTGGATTACATTTTTAAATGTGTAATAGCACACAGGAAAACAGGATCTATCTCTCTATCTATCTATCTATCTATCTATCTATCTATCTATCTATCTATCTTCAAAGTGAGACACACAGCCCTGCAGCCTTACCCTGTGCTGCATATGTAGGCCAGTCTGAATACAGACTGATACAGCGTGTGCTCTCTACAGTGGAGGTGGAGATCTAAGTATAATGCAGTGTGAGGGGGAGTACAGTAGGAGATCTCAGCGGAGGAGAGCCTGTGTCTGTGTGTGTGTGTGTCTATGTGTGTGTGCCTTTGGGTGTGTGATCTTCAGGGTTGAGGAGGTGTCAAACGGAGGAGGTGAATGATGTTGGCTGTGCAGAGGAGGTGTCAGACAAGGAGGTCCCAGTGATGAAGAAGGGAAGCTTTACTCGTTGCTGACCCGTGGGAGAAGTGTGTGTGTGTGTGTGTGTGTGTGTGTGTGTGTGTGTGTGTGTGTGTGTGTGTGTGTGTGATGCAGAGAATAGAGGTGGAGGTGGAGGAGGAGAAGGTGGAGGAAGTGGAGAAGGGGGAGGAGGAGGAGACGGCGAAACTTAACCTGTCATGGTGTAGAGGTCACAGAGAAAGAGGATGGGCAGTATATGGAAGAGGGTGAGGTCTCTGTACTGTAAGAGGTCTTAGCACTGTGAAGTCTGTGCGTATATGTGTGCGTAAGTCTGTGTGTGTGTGTGAGTTCTGGCGCGCTTCTTTGAGCCCACCAGCCAGAGAGCACGAAGTTCTTATTTAGCACAGGAAGAGCAGCTCTGCTTAGCAACCACAGCCGCCCTCCAATCACAAGCTTACAGAGTAGACTCCAACAGAGGATGAGTCCTCTCTGAGAGTGCGTGGAGTCTGACCGAGGCCTCCAAATGTTGAGGCACACGCCTTCCCACGCACAAAATCATACATAAAACAGGTCTGTAAAGCAAACTAGTCCTCCACATTTAAGCCAAAAACTATTCATGCCCCTTCTGTGTCTCCTCCGCTTTGCTGTCTACTGAACTCAGCAGAGAATTCAAAGTTAATCGAAACCATAATCCAAATTTTTAATTATGCATATCCCAAAACGCAAAGCATCCATGTAAATCCCTAAAACATGTATCCTCCTTTTCCCCAGCATTCTCCTTTTCTGTGCAGCAACTTGGCACCGCACCAGGTACAAGTGATCCGACTCCAGCCCCGGATTGTGATCCGCTAGCCATCGAAACAGGAGGCACGAACAAGATTTGGCCCGAATGGCGTCTGAACACTGAGCAGTCTGTTTGGTTTAGCCGCGTGAGCTAATCCTTATGATAGCTTTGGAGGTGGTCGGTGGGCGGATTGTAGGCGAGAGCAGCATGCCGATTTGTCATATGGCACCAGCAGGGCCTGCTTCTGCTCTGGCTGGTGCTCCATTAGCACGTCGCCAATGTGGTCTAACAGCTCTGTAGCTTAGAGAGCTGAAGGTCATTAAGGAGAGAGCGAGAGAAATCTTTAGGGGATAAATCTCGCAAATTTCTCCAAAGTCTCGTTGGAAAAGCTCATGATCTGGTTTGTACAATTGCTCTGCTGGTTTTGTCCATGTAACGTGCTGTCTGCTGTATATCTAATTCATGCGCTAATTACACAATTCCACAGGGGCTGGCAATAAATTGCGAGGATGTTTTGAGAAGGAGGAGAGAGTTTTTTTGTTCCTGAAGACGGTGTCCAGAAAAGATGACGTTTAGACGTACGCCCTGGTCTCGGCATTCCAGGGGTTATGCAGGATTATCAGAGTTTAAACCCCTCCCTCCCTGACTGCAGCAGCTTAGTATAGCTCAGCCAGCAGCAGATGCAGACTCCAGGATTTCCTGTCTCTGCACCAGATGGGCCTGACTCTTAATCACAGGGCTGGAAATCAGGAGGTGATCGGGAGGAATTGATGATGATTGTGGAATAACACAAGCCCATACAGGCATCTGTTCTGCCACAAACGGACCCGACCTACTGCAGTCACACAGCCTGTGCTCATCTCCTCCCTCAGCTCATCATCGTTCTCATCATCATCACTGATCAACACTCATCATCTTCCTCGCTCTTTCCACCAGTTATACAAGAACTCTTTCACACGATAGCACTGTGCTGTGTCATCGAGGTTAACAGACAAACCGAGCAAAAACTGTCCATATGAGATGATCAGAAGTGGAGCAGGGTAATAATATAGTACGGTTTATTTGAATATTAAACATATTTTAACTCAGGAGGCTAGATAATGTCTGACTTTTCAGTTTAATGATGTTTACAATTAATTCATAAAAATGTTTCTTTAAGCCAGGCTTGCAAATTCACTCTTAAATTGCCTCTAAAAGCACCGTTTCATGAAAAGTATTTTTCATTAATTCATTAGTAACTGAAAAACATGTATTTGTAAGAATGTAAAATGTGTGTTTATGGAAGCATACAAATATGCACTGACTTTTCCCCTTTTAATTCAATTTATGCTATTTGACTTTTTAACTCTAGATATTCAAAAGTATCATGAAAAAGAAACATGTTTTTGGTATAAGAAATATCTTTTGTGCACATTTGATAGACACAAATTAGCTTCAGTGGCCGGTAATTACTTTGGCAACCTTGTACACAAATTTAATGAGTCTCTTATTAAATATAATGATCGAATATCTTCACAAAGCAACTAAAAGCTTCCAAAACATACAGTGGAACAAAACTAAGTAAATATACTTGAGTGTATTCCAGAGTAAAATACTGACATTTTTGTCTCCCTCGACTTTAATAGTATATGTGTGTGTGTGTGTGTGTGTGTGTGTGTGTGTGTGTGTGTGTGTGTGTGTGTGTGTATATATATATATATATATCATGACAGGGTTTCTTTGCTGGAAAAGAGTACTTTAGATTCATTCGGATTGATTGAAAGATTGAAGCTGGCTACAAGATTTAAAAAAGGAGTATTTTTACCGCCCTCTGCTTCTCTTGCTTCAGTAAAGGATCAACACTTTAATCATTGGATTTATGTTATTGGGCTAACACTTTGGCTTGACTAAAAAAGAACTGTAATATACTGCATTTCCATTAATAACCAGCTGTGCTTTATCATTGTAAAAAATGTTGCAATGGTTAAACAATTGTAATAGTATCAATAAGGATGTTTTCTGTAAAAAGGTTTAAAAAACAAACTTCCACAAGGCCAAACTCCTCATTATGCAAAGAAAAAAAAAAACAACTTCTTATTTTAATTACTTTCTCAGAAACTATTAAATTCAGTGGCAGATGTTTGTAAGAGTCATTTTATGATAAGATCATATAATTTTGAAATGAGTCCACCGAGGGTCAATAAAAAATAATCACCTCCTCGCCCCTATCTCTATCAGACATGCAGACAATGCTGCAGGTTTCAATCCGTCTTCCATCTCAAAACCAGGAAATCAGTGACATTGCAAACCCATGAGCAAGGATTTCCCACCCTGAGAGAGGCTGGAGGTTACAAACCTATCTACACAGCACCAAAAGAAACAAGGCACAAACAAAGAGAAATGGCTGCACTTCACAGCCTCTGAAAGGCCGGCGCTCGAACAAAGGAGGCGGCAGGTCTTTAGTACACATCAGCCATGACAGAACCCCAGCTGACACCCTTTTAACATGGGGTCACCGCTGCCAGAATAGAGGCCACAACCCCTGGGAGCTGCGGAGACCCCTTTGCCTTGACACGCCTGCCCTGCTTTGGCCACAACACTGCAGCCAGCAGTCACAGCAAAGATTGGGTGATGGTCTTCAGGGGGGAGGAGGGGGTTTGGGCTGGTCAGTTGGGAACTGGGTGCTGAGTGGGGGTGCGCGAGACAGACGACTGCTCTCAAAAGAAATACATTTCAAAAGGAGACAACAACTACTCAAAATATGAATTTGTTGCACCAGGATTTAGAAGTCGGAACTAAATGCATCTGACAATCCGTGTATCTGGGTGGTTTGGGTCTTACCTGACTGGGTCAACACTGAGCAGACAGGCCATCAAGGACCAAAGAGATGCACCATGTCAGCTTTCAGGGCTTCCCAGAGGTCAGCAGACAGATGGGAATGGAAATGAGCCGGCAGAGAGCTCATTTTAATCTGGCCTGCACAGCTGATCCAGTCATTACACTCGCCTGTTTACATGCAAACACACTGGTATACTCGCTCTGCTTAAAGTCGCCCGCATACATGTGCAGACAAACACACAGTTACCTGATAGCACAGGAGGTATTTCCCATTCATTCATCCACTTTCAAGAAGTGCTGATAACGTAGTACACACAAACCTTTACCCTCTGACACACACTTGATTGGTTTGCTTTAGGTTTGAAGCTAATTTCATCCAGGGAGGAGAACAATGGGATAAGAAATGGCATAAATTGGCCTCAGTTGAACGCTTTTAATATCCATCCCATTAAGGAGGGTCTACACAGTTCTCCAGACCCCCCGTTTACTCTCCGCTCAGTCAGATGATTAAACACATTGCTCTCACATTTTAGGGATTTTTTTTTTTACAGTTAATTCTCAAAAGTATTTGACTTTGAAGGGGAAAAAAATTTTGCAATTCAAATCCTCTTTCCTGAAGATTTTCATGCTAATCAGAAAAGTTAACATTTGAATTATTAAATGCTAGGTTCAACACAAACGAACAAGTTGTTTAAAGTGGACTGAAAATTCAAGTTTCTTTGAAATTTCCATTTTTTGCTCCTGTGTCAGCAGGATAATCATGTCAGGACTGAATTAAAGAGAGAGCATACCAAAAATGATTTATTGGAATCAAACTGCACTGTGAGGGAGATATTTGTTATCTGCTCACTGTATATCCCTCCGTCCTTTATCAGACAGCCATCTGGCCGGTGGACTGGACACAAGGCCGTGTGATTGGACGGTGTGAAAAGAATGGGGGAAGGCTGGGTCAGTGTCTTTGGAGAAAGGTCAAGGGTCATGGCCCTTTGACAACACATGTCAAGGCCTGGCTCACACACACCCTGTGTCTCCTGAATGAGAGTCTGCAGTCTCCTCTTTGCAATCTCCCTCATCTCCACATTATAGCCACAGAGCTAAATGACCAAATGCTGTATTTGATGTGAAACAGACACAATGGTTCACGGGCAACAATTTCTTCTCTGACCAGGCTTCTGCTTTTCTGAGAGGGCTGCAATTCAAGAATTACATATCTTTCACTCTATACTTAAACAGGCTATAAATGCATCCAAATCTGGAATAATGCTTAATCCCTTCAGCAAACTGCACTTTTCCCAAAAATCACATCAGCATTCATCTTCTCTGCAGTTTCTTCCACCATGTTTGGAGGATGAGGTGGGAGTCTAGACAGATGATCCAAGCAGAGGAGGTAACTGTGTTATTAATAAAACACGCTGACATCAGAGAGAGGCTGAGGCTGGCCGATAACATTGAGTTTTTGTTTCACGGGTAAGGCGAGCCGGGCCAATCTGAGCCCCCCGTCTGTCCAGCCGGCCTTTCAGCAGCTTGGCCTGTCAGGCTGATGTATCGGGAGGCGCTGGTGTGCAGCTCCCCGAGGACCCGGCCTGTCTACAAACTGGGACACGACTGACAGTGAACCACAGCAAACAAGCACTGCCCCCTCTGCTATGCTGCCTCCATGATGCACACACACTTACACAAGGAAATGTGTAACTCACAGTCATCAATATATGCTTGGTATGAAAGAACTTAACGAGTATTTGTATCAGTTTAAGGGAAAAATCATAGAAGTCAGCTGTGGATGCAACAAAATGAAATACATTTGAGTATCTTGAAGACTTCAAATAAATTTCCAAACCACAAACCTGAGTATTTTCTTAAAAGGGAGTTCTAGGGTTTTTCCAATATCTCTTTAAGTGAAAGTGCCTCATACTGCCTAAAACAAGTCTCAGGTATCTGCAACTACATCTGCCTTTGCAGTGATTTGATATTGTTATCAATCAGCAACAAATAAAACAGATCCACTTGTTTCATAGCGTCATATCACATCCAAACAGTGTAAAGAGCTGTTTACACTATTTATGACTTGGATAAGTACTTGGTAAAAACAATCTCTAGAGTACTGAGGTTTCCCTGTAAGACATCTTCTGGCTCCTGCTCAGCCTGGAGCAGCACCATGGTGCACATGCACAGAGATGTCCACTCATTAGCAGAGTCCCACACAACAGCTGCTCTGTGACGGACGAACAGCCACCTCATCTCAAGGCCCTTTGTCCATACTAAACATCTCTGACCCATGTGAGGAGCCTGGAAGGTGACACACACACACACACACACACAAACACACACACACACACACACACACACACACACTCAAAAACATCTTATCCAACCGCACACACATTCATTTCCATATCCCAAACCTCATTAAACCCTTATCCCCTTCCCAACCTCGTGGCACCATAATAAGCTACCCTGCCCCCTCTCCACACACCCACCAATAAAATATATCATCAGGACTCCATTTATCATAATGCAGATGCCCTTGGGTAACCCTGGGGGGGATAGACTGGGGAGTTTTAACAGATAGGAGGGATGCTATGGGGTGTAAGCGGATGGTTAGAGGCTTCACTGTCACCTCTGTTAGACATATGAGGTGAGTGAGGTGTCATGGAGGTGTATCACAGTGCAGGACAGACACAGGAAGATGTGATGTGACATGTGATTTGCATTCTAACTCAGTTGGGAATCATTAATAAGACTGGCACACTTGGAAGAGATACAACCAATCAATCAAAAGTAGAACTATATGAGAAGAAAGCCATCTCAGTATGAATGTTAATGGATACAGATACTGAAGAAGGCCTGGGGCTGTTGAAACATCCACAAACAAAACACTGCACAGACAATAAGAGATTGTGATTATAAACAGGGTGAAACAGACCAGACTTACTCTGCAGGATATACTGGACCTCTTGCCCGTCAGGTCATATTTTCCTTTTAACTCTTTAAGCAGCTGCTCCAGATGACTCTTCTCCTCTTTCCCAGTGTAGTCCGGGTCTAAGAGCACATAAGCCCGCCAGTTGGCAGAGTCAAACCCCCAGTGGACAGTACGGTTCTCCAGTCTCTTGTGACTGTGGACCACAAACTTGTGAGGGGGGAACATGAGTCTGCAGTCCATGCACTGTATGCAGGCAGCGCTCGGGCCCGTATACAGTTCCGGGACAAATAAGCCTTTACACCGACCGAAACATTCATGGTAGACTTTGAAGCTCTTCTCTGTCCTCTCCAACTCCAGGGAGCCTAACTCCTTGTTGCAGTGAGGGGGGAACGTACCGCCGTAGATGAGAGCATTACACAGGCGCTCAGCATCCGTCTGAGTGATCAGCCCGCAGGACGGAGCCGAGAAGGGCAGGATGCCCACCACTTTTAGGATCTCCAGCTGGTCTGCCGTGCACCTGGAGCAGTAGATGTGCAGGTCGTCGCACACCGAGTTGATCTGCTGGAGGGAGAAATCTCTCAGGACGCTGTTGAGGATCTGCGGGAGGCACAGCCGCTTCTCTCCACCGACAACGAAACAGGAGATGGGCTCCCGCTCCAACACCGTCTCGCACCTCTCCGTGGAGCGGTCGGACGGGATAAAAAGTGGACCCGACATTACCGGAGGTGTCTGGGCCGGCAGGGTGAACATCATCTCTACGGATTTCCCATCTTTACCGAAGAGTGAGTCCTGGTGCCACCGAGCGGAGAACGCTGCCGGTCCACCAAGAGAGCGCATGGAACTTAGATGAAACTGCTTCAGAGTTTGCTGAAGTCCGGGATGGGGCTGAAAGCTGGTGGCCTCCATGTTGTTGTTGGTGAGAAAAGAGGTTTCAAAACTCAAAATGAAAGCTGGAATTGACTTATCGAGTCGAGCGTCCTCAGCATCCGGCTACACGCTCAATAACGCACATTTCCATGTCACCGGAGAAGCTTCCCAGCTCGTCCATTCAGAAAACTGAAGGCTGCGGAATTCACGGCTGCTGTTCCTGTAAGAAGTCACAATTTAAGTCGAAAACTTCTAGACTCAAAATTTGTACTATCCAACGCACAATTGTCGGGTACTTTCTGGCTATACGCTCCTGCGGTTTTACGCACTCCTAATGCGCACTCGAAATATGCCTCGTCTGCTCCGTCTGGCGTACTCTCAGTCTGTCTCCCCTCTCACTCAATGTGTGAGTCTCTCTCTCTCTCTCTCTCTCTCTCTCTCTCTCTCTCTCTCTCCCGCTCTCTCTCTCGCCCTCACTGTTTGTTTGTGTCTGGTTCAGTCATTGAATCCCAGCCAGGAATGTGACTGACTCCCCGGGCTGGCTCTTCCCTTAGACAGCTGTTCCTCCCTCTGCTACATGGCAGCTGCACATTAAAAAAAGAAAAAAAAAAATCCCTCTGAGCCGAGCAGAGGGTGGAGCTAAGGAAAAAATAGGTGATATTGGAAATGTAAAAATAAACTTAAGCACTTCAAATGTGTAAGACTTTTGGATCCGCATTTTGTCAACATTTTAATTTAAAATCACACAGCCCAAAATATTAAAGGATAATTTGCAACATGAAAATGAAGGTCAACTTTAAAGAGTCGAATCAGCAATAATGGGAAGTAACTATGTCTGTGACTGGTCAGTAGAGCTCTCAAATGCATTTTCTTTTTATACTTTTACCATATTCGAAAACATGTATATGCTACATTATACTCTAAAAATTTCAGGTTGTAAATATAATACATTTTATTCGATTTTATTTATTATTTTACAACTAAAGTTACAAGTTACTTAACAAAAAAATTACTTATCATTACAAGCAACGGACCATTGTAAATAATTTAACTTACCAAACAGTTTATGAATCAAGATAATGACTCAAAATGAATTCCAACTAGACGTGCAAGAATGCTACTCACATATTAATCTCTCAAAATATATTATATTATCATGTTAAATAGTTTTCACACACAGGACCATTCTGCATTTAGTTATTTAACTTTTATACTTTAAGCACTTTTTACTGATATACTCCCTTCACATTTTATTCAGTAACACTTTCAATGCATGAATACATAAAGTGCTTCTACTTCAGTGGATGATCCTAATACATAATTTAAGGTAATGATTCATAAAGGTAGTAAATATATAATATATAAATATACTAAAAGCATAGCCTATTTGTAAGGAACATTTCTAATGAATAAAGAATGAAATACAAAGATAAGTTAATCAAAAAGATGGCATATTTATTATAAAAATCTTATTGATAAGTGAACATTCCAGCAAACACTCAGGTAACATTACATCTCAAAAACTATAATATGATTCCCTGCCAACATAATAACCATGTCCTGTATAATATAAAAGTAAGAGGAAAAATTGTCACGTGATTTTCATCAAAAGCCTCATAAGATCTTTTTCCACTGGGGGGCGCCAAATATCAACCAATGAAAATGAACAAAGTTGAAATTGATGCAATAAAAGTTTGTGATGAATCAAAATACATCTTAATAAAAATATTTTGATTAAGAAATAGACACAAAAATCAATCATCTGGAGTTCAATTTTATTAACTGTTTGTTAAAAGACAATATGTATCTCTCTCAAAATAAATAAAAGTCCAGCAAACTTGCAGCATGCAAACAGGAAAAATCACCAGCAATTATTTGTAGATATATGTCTTCCAGGGGAATCAGCAGGTTTTGGTGTGACACGGTCACTTTTGTTTCAGTTGTATTTTGTAGATAAACTTGCTGTAAATTGATCATGGCATTACTATCAGGTGAGGTTTTGAAAAAAAAAAAATCATGTAATTTTAGTGACATTTTGGAACAAATATGAGGATTATGAATCAAAAAGAAAAACATTTGCCCTTTTTTTAAAAGAAATATTCCAGCAGAACAAAATTAAAAGTCCTATGAAGCAACAAATCAAATCCATTATCAGAATATACAATACATCACTCCTGGAGGTTATTTTCCACAGTAGGAGATAGTTTACAGTGTTTTGTAATAATTCAAAGTTCACAGTAGACATCATATAGATGAGATTTTCAAAACCCAAATTGTGTAAAACAGTAGATTTTAAAACAAATAGCAAAACATATTTCCAAACAAACAGCTAATGTTTACAAACGTGTTACAGTGCATTTCCTTACGATTACAAAAGTTACGAGTCATAAAAATAGTTTTCTTAAAAAAAAAACCTCCCCCAGGTTATTAGTTTCCCTTTTCCCGTCTTTTAACATTTATCATTTAAACTTCAAAATAATTCAGAAACAACAATAAAGAAACAACATCATTCCTTTTAACTGGAAAGACAAAGTCAGGAGTTAAGGAGATTGTCCATTATGACATACAATCATCTATTAAATAAAAGTGAAATAGAATAAGGTCCTGTGAGATATAAGTTACGTCATGATGTTTAAAACAAAAGCTCAACTCTGACAGCTGATACTTTCACACAGACATAATTTAGCATTCTAACAGAATAAATATGCCCATGACAAGCCTCAGGGATGATGAACAAGAGATCCACTCAAGAGATATTCTTGTTCCAGTCGTGTCTACCCAGCCTACATCACCCAGCTTGCAGCCACATTTAACCTACTAATAACCCACCGTGAAAGCGGTGTTATCATTAGTCCAATTAACACAGATATTTTTATTCATCTGGAGCAAGGCAAGCAGTGGGAGACCCTACCCTAATTCAGGCATCTTATTATCATACTGCGGTGGTGGAGTGATGGGTTCAATGTTCACTGGATTCTGTGTGGGGCTGCGGATTTGAAGACGGAAGTCCTTCAGGTGTAATTTGTCTGACTTGATCCTCCTCACTCGGAGGGGCCTCAGTAAACGGCTGGCACGGCTGCTGCTGCGGGTGGGCAGGCTGGGGGTTGGTGTGATGCTGGGAGGGTCAGGCTGGAGCTCAGCCATGGGTTGAGCAGGAGAAGATGGTGTGGGGTCATTGAGTGGGATGGCCTCAGTGGAGTTGTTGGCGGGCTCTGTCCCCTCGTTTTCCACCGCAGCTATGATGTCCTCGTAGGACGGCAGCTGGGAGGTGCTTTGGCGCAGGTTGCTCTGGCGGACAGGGTAATTCCCACTGCCAATGACCTCCTCGTAGCTCGGCACGTTGTATGTTGTTGCATCTGGAACCCTGCGAAAGGATGCAAAAGGTGAACCTCAGTGAGAAAACCTAACATCAAATAATATACAGGACAAAGTCATTATTTGAGATCATTCAAAATTATGTTTAAGAGCTCTTACTGAAATGTAAGTCTTACGTTCAATCATCTTTAGCCATGTTTTTGATCGCAACAAACCTAGAGAACTATCTGGCTGTTTGGCTGCGTTATAATTCACCAGTGAAATCAAAGGGTTGCAGTGCGGTAAAGTTTGTTAAACAGAACAGAAAACTTCAGCCTGCTGGGGCTGAAAATGAAGCAATGGGTGTGGGGAGAATTAACCAAATTAAGTTTTGAGCCCTAAAACCAAACCAAAGAGCTGAAAGCAGATAAGTGAACCGTCTGGTGATAGTGCTCTAAAGGGTTATTGTTATTATGAGATACACCTTTCCCTTTATACATGCTCCTTTGATAAGTTGCCATGGAAATATTTATTAAAGACATATCTGACTATTTTGCTCCCCATGAAGCCTCTCACAATATCTGAGGATCTCAGTTTCTTGGCTTAAAGTAAGTGATTATTATTTAAGATAAGATAAAATAAGATAATCCTTTATTCATCTCATAATGGAGAAATGTTAAATAACATTTCGCTGCGGTTTGGGTTTTTTATGAGGAAAGTTATATGAAACAAACGAAATACCAGGTTTAAACATGGTATAACATGAGCCAACATGTGAAAAACGCATTAGACATTAGAAACATTAGAAATTCTGTTGATTGTAGATGTGGATGCTTTGTTGGATAAGAAAACAATCCCAGTGATAGTGCTGTCAATGTGTTGCCTTTAAAAAAATCAAAAAGAAATATGAAATCGAATCCTTTTGCACTTTCCAGGTGGGATGCATCAACCAGATCGCCACAAAGTAAGGGATTAAAACATCCGAAACTGGCTTTAAATATACTTTGGGTATCACACATTTCATAATATTTCATATAGTAGTAATACTGAAAGATGATTTCAGAAAGATTATATAATGAAGACAGATACAGAAATTCATTACGCACCCTTCCTGACCTCCTGCCACATGGTCCATTAAGGCCACTCCTGTTGCTGCTGGCTGGTTACGTTGGTTGCGGGCCCTTCTCTTGTTTCTCACACCGAGGCAAATGGATAAAAGCAACATGGCTGCCCCAACTCCAACAAGAACAATAGCTACTGATGAAGATTTTGTTTTGTCGTCTTCTTCCTCAGCATCCTCATTCCCAGGCACAGTGGTGGAGTTACCAGATGTACCCGGGGAGCTGCCTGCTGCCTCTCCATCCATCGGTATCACAGTCCACACAATCATGACAATGCCCAGGGCGATGAGCCCCACTCCAAGGGCGCACAGGGCATAGTGAGCGCCTGATCCGGTGCTTTCTGTGCTCGAGGGTCTGTTGGAGCGGTTGTTGTTACCGCAGATACCCCGACTGGAACACATTCCGGAAGGATAAACTGCAACCGAGAGGACACACGGAGACATGAGAGAGAATAGCTGCAAAGCTGCATCACGGAAATTATCAAAAATATTTTAAAAGCGGGATTTTATTATTTTATGTTGTTAAGTGGAAAAACTGTACTGACATTAGGTGAATCTGCCTCACTTTTGGAGTTGCTATGCCAACAGAACAAGGACTCCAAAATATATATTTTTTGTAAGGCAGTGTAATATTGCTGCTAATCATTGCAGCTATGTATGTTGCTGTGATTAAAAATTGTAATAATAATCAGCTTATTCTCTAATATAGCTTTAGGGTTTCATATAGTGTGTTTACCTTACATATTGGACTCCACTTAACATTTTCAGAATGGATTATTGAGACATATTTTCTTGATTAAGCCAGAGCTAGAAAATGGCCAAAAAAAACATACCATTTCAAAAGGCCCAATACAAACCTTCCTCCCACAACACTTTCAGCAAATAACTCTCTCCACCTACCCAGACTCCATCTGTCTTATAACATGAAGATGCAGCATTTGAATACTAAATGCATCTATAAGCGTGCACTTGTTCAAATTGTGCACTTCAGAAAAGTGGTTATCAAGCTTGCTCAAGTTTAGTTTTCAACATTACAAGATCAAAGACAGATCACCAACAAAAACCACAACCTGAGTGTGCTGACTGAATTGCTATATCATGGTTTTGATTGTTACTGTAAACAAATGTCTCTGTATCTGTGAAGTTTGAAGTAACTTCTAATACTGCTTATAGTTTATGTAACCTAGTAGTAAAAAGCGTTGCCACTGCTTTAGCTTTGAGCAAAAAGAGTAAGAGAGCAGAAGAACAAGTTGTCCAGAAAACATATGGTGAGCTGAGCAAACAAGTTATAAGAAAACAAGTGCAGTGGAAGTTCCACACATGTCTTGACATGACAAACATGCCCCGAGAGACAGTATCACTCAGAGGAATGACTCGCACACAGAGAATGGAGAGAAAAAAATAAAGGTCTTGATAGTGATGATAGTATTTGGCAGCACCACTTCTATCTTTAGCAAATTGTATGTCCCAAACTAATAAATGTTTTTTTTTTGGTTTTTTTCCAAATAGTTCTAGTAGGGCTGCTTGATCATGGCAAATATTATAATCACCATTATTTTGATTGATATTGAGATCATGATTATTAAACACAATTACTCATGATTTTACAACATTTGGATCACATGCATTTATCAAACCTAAACATGCATAACACTTTGAAACATAAGCAATAAATGATAAGAAATATTTGAAAATATAAATATATACAAATATGTAATAATGAATAAATGGGAAAACATTTTTACTATTTGAGGTAATAGTGATGATTTCTGTGACCAAAATATAACAACAAACACTTCTAGGAAAACGAGGGCAACACAGCATCTGGGTTTAATTGTCCTTTTTTTTTTTTTGCATAACATTAGTTCTACAGAATGATTTGAATAAAAATTGTGATTATATAAAATGTATGGTCTGAGTCACAGTTATGACAAAATCAAAGAATAAAATCGTCTATATTGATAATTTCTGTGGTATTAGGCAACATCACAAGACAGGGAGTAATGTTGAAGGCCTACTTAATATCAGCACTGCTGCGATTCGGTTGTAGGCCACAGGTGGTGCTGAAGATAATCACAGCAGTGCTAAATAGCTTAAACTGAAGTTGAAACTTGAAACATGTTGCCTAGCAAGTAGCAACCCGGAAATTCTTCAGCTCTCTGACACTCTTTGCTCATGTTCATGGTTTCCACAGACAATCATTTATTTTTACGTTTTAATTTAAAATGCAGCGAGTTATATAAAGGGTCTGTTTTTTTATTCAGAGTTACCAGTTTAATCAGGATACATTCTGTCTGCTGTAATGTTATTGTTCTGTATTCAGAACATCTGGCTAAGGCGGAGTGACACACATTGGGAAAAGCTCCAGTGATGTTGAAAATATACCAGCACTCATGCAATGCCTCTGGTACAATTAAAATACTCAGTCAGAACCAGAGCTGGAGACACATCCATTAATCTGTTAATAATCAGCGTTCCTTTTTTTAATGATTATTTTATGTGTGTGTCAACATGGAAATCTGGATCACGTGTAATGCCTGCCATGGAGAGGAGAGAAAGAAAGTCACATTTCTGCTCAGGCTCTCATTGGCTATAGTAGCCTAGGAACTGTAAATGGAAGGTCATGATTGGTCAAATGAGGTGTCAAGCAAAGGGTCAAGAAGTAGATTACAGCTGAAATTTGGGAACGGCGGCAGAAATTTTGAAGCAATGCAATGGTTTATGTCTTTAATGTGTTTGGATTCAATCTTTTACTATATATTATATGGATTGAGGGGACCCTTTCCCGACACAGCAGGACGGTTGAAATGGAATACTAAAACAGGAGAAGTACATAAGACCTTCAGACACTAAGAGCAATTAATCAGAACCAACCACCAGCGCACCTCAACACTTCTTTTTGAATAACATCATTTTTGAGCACCTTTGTACCAGGTGTCCACAAGACAAAACTAATTTTTCAATGTCAGTTGCAAATACCATTTTATTGCATTCCTTAGGTCAAAAATGTAGAAGTCCATTTTCAAACTCAAGAAGCTATAGTGGTATAATGCAGATCCAAGTTTTCAAATAGCACTCATTATTATGGAAAGGTTAATAAATGTATCTGTTCAGTCTTAAAACCAAGACAGGAAAGACACAGATAAAAAGTGCTTAGTTTTCCTTCATGATGCAAGGATTATGTATTTTAGAAAGTCAGTTTAAATATATGGTGTTTAGTCTCAAGTTTCAGGTTACATAATTTACATACTAAGCAATACTACAGGTATGTTGGGCAGTGGGCAATTGGACAATTAATTAGTCCAACCCTTTGTACAAAGCACACCCTGCAATTAAGTCAATGTCACCTTGTTCTGTCACAGGAAATGATGGGATGGGCAGAGAGGCTCGAATGATGTTAAGATACTATAGGGCCCTGTAATATTGCAATGTGAGCCAAATAAATAAGAAATATGTGGACATTGTGTCCTTCTTATCCTGAAACTCCTTAACTTTTTTATTTATTTTGTTGATTTCATTAATATTTTTGTTCAAATTCATGTTTGTGAGAAATTTCAAAAGGAGGTTTACCTGTTCTGTCTGTAGGTGTGGATAAAGTAAAAAAAACAAAACAATAGATTGTATTCAGCCTCCCAAGTCAGGAGGAGTGACCCAGTTAAGAAAACTGTTACATTTCAAGAAGCCCCTTAAAAAGGCAAATTTAGAACATGTCATTTATTTGGTAATTAACTTATAATGTATTTTGCATATTGCACAATATGTCTTTTAAGTCTTGTTATTAATAGTGTGATCTTCATTTCATATTAACACTGACCCATTCTTAGGATCTTTAGGCAAAAAAAACATTACTAGCTCTGACATGACATTATGTTAAAACAGGGTCTCTGTTAACATCTTTATTAAATTCAAAAACATTAAAGTCATGGTGGGTCACCACAGTTTTTAGTGGAACACCAATCCATTGCTTCAGGTAGCCTTACATGCAAATAATATCAGTGCCACAAACATTTTTGGCCAAAAGAGAAAATGCTTTCTAATCAGTATTGGTGTAAATCCCTTTTGATTGTAAGGTACTGGAATGAGTTTGAAGAGAGAAAACAGTTTGATCAGTGCATCCAAACTATGAAACACAGGGCACATCTTGACAGTGTGTTAAAGGTAAATGGACTTGAGCTTGTATTGCGCTTTTCCTTCCTTCAGACTACTCAAAGCACTTTTACACCACATGCCACACCCATTCACACACTGATGGCAGACGTTGCTATGGAAAGTGACCATCAGAAGTAACTGATTTCATTCATACGTCACTGATAAAGCAGCAGGAGCAACTTGGGGTTAAGTGTCTTGGGACACATCGGACATATCTCTGCAGGACACGGTGCTGCAGGAGCTGGGGATCGAACCCAAGACCTGATTGACTCAACCCAACTGAGCCAAATTATTCTTTACAAATGTATACACATGCTTTAGCACTGTATCACCACATACATGTTCCATAGATGACTGACCTGTGGCCAATATAGTTCACATGTATAATTGTATTACCATCATTATCAAAACAAGAATATGCTCACAGCAGCCTAGTGCATCACAATTGCCCCTGCATGCGGAACTCCTGTGTCATAACTTATGGCTACTTTTCTTCTTGTACATTAGGAAACACATCCTCAGTCACATATTATTGCTGCATGGTATCACATTGGTGTGTCCTGTTAAACATCAGTGCATCTCCGGCATTAAAAAAAAGCTTTTATAATCAGTACATGTACTGAGCCGGTGAAAAATTAATGGTGCGGCAAAGCGCACCATTAAACCGTGTAGGTGTGTGTCCGTCCTTCAGTGTGTCCTTAACCCGGGTTAGAGCAGTGTGTCCCTTCACTCTGAATGTAACTAATCAGCACACACTAACGCTCAAACGGGTCAAATAGAGATTTAAATAACCATAATCTACGCGCTTTAACCACCCTGAACTTTATCTTGGTTTTCGTGGTAAAGGTGTTCTGAGGAGGCCTCACCTTTTCGCCGCTCAGTGTGCCAGGACTTCCCTCTTCATCGGGGAGTTACCTGAATCACGCAGGTGTTTACAGGAAGATCAAAGAGGAAAGAAAACATCCGCGTCCAAAATGCACGAGCCCCGTTCCACTGCGATTTGTGTTTTTTAAATATGACAAAGGAAGCGTAGGCCTGTATAAAAAAGTGTACTCCAAAGATCACACAATTGTTAAGAGGAGTTTGGTCAAACTTCAGCTGTAGTGCAACCTCCCCTCTCACGGTTGTAAAGCGTGTTTGACCTGTTTCCGCTCGGTCCTAGCGCTGCCCAGGTACACTTCCTGTCCGGATACAAGAGCTACCAGGACGATTCATGTATTTTATTGTAAGACAACTTGTAGAGGACAAAATTCATCCAAGATAAACAAGAAATGCAAATAATATTTATATTTATATTTATATTTATATTTATATTTATATTTATATTTATATTTATATTTATGTTTATGTTTATATCTATATTTATATTTAATTATATAATATATATATATATAGGCCTATAGCAGAATCAGAATATACAAACGCCTATAGGCCTATTCTATATGCCATTGAATCACTAAAAGGGCGTCAGCGGTATAAAGGTTAGAGAGCCAAAAGGTTGCCTACTTAGCCGGTTAACTGGTTACCCTTGCTCTTAACCTTTTCACCCATTCTTAATCCCTCTTTTAATGTTTTAGCCTGTAGATTGATCCTTTCCTTTATTCATTGTATTGCTCTTAATCTTCTTATCAATTCTTAATCCTTCTTCTAATGTTTTAGTCTTCTGTGCTCTGTTTCTTTTATATATCTAATTAACCATCTATCTTTTATTTCACCCCTGATGATAAAAAGTTATCATCAGTTTTGTTTTTAATGATCTGTGATGTGATGTAATCGTCGTCTTCTTTATTTTTATATCATTGTCATCAGTTTGTTGACTTTTCTCTTGTTTTTTATTTAATTTATTTATTATTTAATTGTATTGCTTTATATTCTTTACTGCCTTTTTACTGTATTTGCGATTTTGGGGCATCAGTAGCTCAGTCTGTAGGGACTTGGGTTCAGAACAGGAGGGTCACCAGTTCAAGTCCCGGCATGGATCAAGTCCGGAAATTGGCCTGGTAGCTGGAGAGGTGCCAGTCCACCTCCTGACCACTGCCGAGGTGACCTTGAGCAAGGCATCAAACCCCAAAACTGCTCTGGAGCACTCGCTGTGGGCCGCCCCTTCACTCTGAGACCTCTCCATTAATGCAGAACAAAGTGGGAGACCTACACATGTAAAGATTGAATAAAGTTTTAAAAAGACAAATCCCACTAAAAGGGGCAAAATGCAAATGAGTCTTTAGATATAAAAAAATAAAATAATAAGAAATATTACCTCTCTGCTCTTGAAATATTGACTTATAAAAAGAAGATATTCATAAGATAATGACTTTCATCCAAGTGGACATTGTTTTTATTTGTTGTTAATGTGATTATAAGCAGAAGAATAACAACAGGAATATACTGTCAAATAGCAATTGACAATAACGTCACTTTTAATGAAAAGTTGCCACAGTTGGGCAAAGACTGAGACTGTTAATATCATTTTAACAGACACAATATTGAGTCAATCCCCTCAGCTTCTATGCATGTTTGAACTGGTCTAAACTTCCCGCTGAAACACCCTGCCTTTGGTGGCTGGAGGAGACGCCCAGAAAAGTGGCAGACAAACCTGTTTCCTTGTATTTGGATTAACCTCAGGCTTTCAACGGCACACAGTGTGGCCCTGTGACACTTTAATTTATGTTTTCATGCTCAGGGAAACTAAACTGTTTCTTATAAAATACTGAACTGTACAAAATATACCATCACATTCTCTCCATTGAATTCATAATAATGTAACAGTGCTGTCTTTTTTTTTCATACAGTATAACATGTGGAAGCATGTTTGATTGAGTTTTAAATATTATAATTTACAAAACCAAACATTCAGCTGAATCTTTTTATCGACAAATGACCTTTACAATATGATTGTACTTTTCCATCAACATATACATTCAAACTGAACAAAATATTTTCTTTTTAAATAGATTAAATAACAGTAATGAGAAGAGGGATGTTAAACAGTTTTCAGTACAGAGTCCATGTTAAAGCTTTTGTCCTAGGATGCATTGTGTGATAAAGATCTAACTCTTGGCCCTTTTGTATCTTAGCTCTTAAATGTATTATCTTTTATAAATGTTGTTTTAAAGTCAGGTAATATATCATGGTTATAACAATAATTGTGTTTCTTTAATTCAGAGCTGCTCAGGTCTACGCAGAAGATTATCAGCACATTATACTCTGTACAGTTGACACATGTCATAATAAAAAAAGACCTATTTCACAAGAATAATTATTAGTTTTATTACTTAGAAATGATTAAAGTTTACTAAATAGTTTGAAAGATAAATCATTGTGCAGTGAGAGCTATTTCATATAAGGCATCAAAAGGAAACAGCTCTGTGTTCAGTAATGTTTGTGGCCTATACTTTAGTTTTCTATAATCTTGTTTTAAAATTTAGTTGAGCAAGAACTACACTGACCCTGTAAAAAAAACATTTTCGTATTTCATCAGGTCTCAGTCTTCAGTCTTCATTTACACTGGATGGTAAATAATACATTATATATATATTCCTTTTTAAGACATCTTCCTCAGTAGTAAACAGCAAATATTCAATAAAAATGTAAACAATTGTAACAATGTGAGTGATGACTGAGTTTGTTTCAGACGTTGGTGATTTCAACACTCTTGTAGGTGTGCATGGGACTGCCTTTTGCTCGGGGAATAGCTTGAACCCTGGCTTCTCTGGGCAGAGAACTGCAGCTGCCGTGGAAGCCCAGACCTCGCTCTGCAGAGTGACTGTTTGCACGAAGCCGCAGCGGACTCTGGAAATAGAAAGAGAAATAAACCCTAATGTGTAGTTAGTTTGAAAAAGTGAATCAAGTCAAATTACTAGCTGACATTAAGAATAAACTGACTAACTATTTTACTGCAACATCCAGTTAAACAGAACAATGTCACAAATGTAAACTTTATCTCTGTCTCTCCTCAAACTCGTCAAGTGTTTCTGAAAAAACACCGTCTGTGTTGTGTCCCCATCATACCTTCATTTGACAGGTAAGAGGGGGCAGGTTACATTGATAGTTTACCAGGCTGAATCAACTAACAATGCCCTTTGCAAGGAAATACCTCCATCAAGTTATGGCCTATCAGTTCCAAAAAATATGTAAACACTAATGTTTATATGTTTACTACGGTAAGTTTGGTGATGTTGGAAAAATCATTATGGACACACACTCCAAATCACTTAGTTATAAAAGGCAGCCACACAGTTCACTAGTACCGGAAACATTGTTTAAATTCAATTTGAAAACTGTTCAGCAGTTCGCTTCATTACTGAAACCTTAGCGCAAAATGTTTTAATAATTTTATATGAGTATGACATGAAATGATACCTTGCCTGATACTCTCATAGACAGCCTCTCTTCAGCTAAGCGGTTCACAGCCACAGGTGAAGAGGAACTGTTGACCTCAGCGCACTGCTCTGCACTGCTGTAGATATGATGCATTACAGAATATAGTAGGAGATAGTAATGTGAATTCATGGTCACAATGTTAAAGCTTAAGTCTGAGATTATCACATGGTGTTTTACAGAATAACAAATACATGGTCCCACACAGCAATAAACAAAACAAGAGTTATGAAAGCATGCAATTTTTCCGGAGTTTCTTTTTCTGCTACCTGTTAAGGATGGCAAGTGATTTCATCTCTTCAAACAGGTGCCGGTGCAGCATGTGCTTATTGCTGGGGATCCCCAGAGCTTTGGCCATGGCATCTGTGTCAAAGGACGGGTCCAAAGCCATCACAGCTCCATGAATCCCTCTGCCCTGAAGGTTCTCTGCAAACTCCTGAGTATCACAACACAGACGCAGATGAATGGATGGATTCTTTAAGAAGCACCAAAGTAACAAAACTACCTTTATTGCTTTTGAGGGAGTCCTAGAATCTATTTGCAATATGCCTAACATATTCTTGAGCACACTCAAACACTGTCCCTGACTGTCCACCAACCTTCAGGTCTATGTCTCTGATCCACCTCATTACTCTGTGACATGTCCAAACAATGGGGTCCCTGTCCTGGTTCTCACATTTTAGCCGCCGTGTCTGCAGGGCCTGCAAAAACAGAAAATAGATAACCGCAAAGTCAGGGAAGCATGAGGGACTGATGAGATAATGCAGCAGTAAGTGTTGCCCTAGCTGTTGTGGATAATAATGGAGGATAGACTATAAACTATATCAGACCTCTTTATCAAAACTGAGCATCTGCAGCAGCTGGATTGCCAGGAGTAAACTGGTTTGGTGGTTTTGGTCACTAATGTTGAGGAATCTCTCCAGGTCTCTGCGGCTCAGAGAGTTCAGCACCCGTCCGTCCACTAAATGAGTCTGAAAGGTCTGCGAGTACTGAGGCAAGCCCACATCACTCAACCAGGATGTCGAAACCCAGTAATGGTCCATCTCCGAAGCTTTTGAAAGTCTAGAAGAAGATTAGGCATAATGGATCAGGAGGGGGCTAAAAGTACCACTGGAATAGTATAGTCATTCTAATTTAATGTCGAAATATTTAAATACCTGGGGTTTACTTAACCTCTTGGCATGATATGTGTATTGAATTGATAACATCATTTAGAAACACGAATAAAATATTTGGTTACAGTATTTTGAAGGTTAGCTATATAGTTTTGCTACATACTGTATGAGCTGTTTTTTAGAAAAGCAACTTCTGTCCTTCAATTAAAATCTTGATCTGTAAAGACACCAGTGCCCTAAGCTTTTCCAATCTCAATTGTCATTTAGTTTAAGTGTGAGTTTGTAAGAAAAACTACACATTCAAATATTTTACTTTTTAAAGTTGTCAAGTTTATCAACAACAACAAAAGATCTTCCAAGTTTTTCTCATTGTTGCTCACCCTTGGTCCCCTTCAGCTCTTCTGTAATCCTCAATGGCCAGTCTGAGTTTCCTGCGATGTATGGGATTACTGATACCCAGACCAAGCTCCAAGTCCTCATCTGTGAGTCCAAGCAGCACCTAAAAGGACAGAAAACCAGTTCTTAATCAAACAATAACAGCTTCTTTCGATGCCCGTACTCTCTCATCCTACCCCACTTTAAATCATAAAGAAGAACAATTACAATTGAACCACGTGTACCAATGGTGTACCTTGCCACTTTTGACGTTTTCAGAGCAGGCTCTCATGTACATGGGCATCCCCATGACAACCTCCAGCCAGGCCTGGACAACACCTGCTCTCCACTGTGACATGCATGTGTTTCGAGAGAGCTCGGCCTGCTGGAGGCGGTCCAGCTGCTCCTCTCCATCAGACAGGCTCTGCTGTGTGCTGTCAGAGTCTGGATTGGTCAGGAGAAGTTATGGTGTGGCATACAGGAGGGAATTCAGGGTCAGGAAAATCAAAAAAATATGACTTATCTGAAGAAAGACTGACATGAAATTCAGAGGGTAGTTGCACCAAAAATAAACCGAAGCGGAATAATAGTTATTAACAAATTGGAAACTATCCTAAAAAATCTTAATCTTTTTTAGGATTTAAAAAAACAAACATCTGTCTTTATGGCTTTTTTGTGCAATAACTAAAGTATTCATTAAGATTTTTATAGCTTCTACTTCTGGTCAATTTTGACATTTGAAATGGTACTCTATGGCCACTAGATGGAGCCAGATTAATTTAATGAAGCTGACCTTGTACTTTTGTAAAGGCTAAACTATATGACTGACGAGGGTTATTTCAATAAATTACAGCTCTACGTGGTTGTCTAAATCTGTCATGGTTTTTAAAAGAAAAACAACCTGTATATTGAGTGTGCAGTAGTCCAGTCAGCTCTAAAACAATACTACCACGTTTAGTAAAGTTGTTAATATACTTCCGTTACTATGTGAGGAATATGGGGGGGATTGTAGACCATTAGGATAATGTTTTTGAGACACAGGGATTATTCATAAAACATCATGCTCCTGCCCATTTAACCTTCGATCTCCACAACAGGCAAACACTGATTCATACTGAACCACCAAATCCAGGATGAACTCTGTGTGTTTACCTGATTCGTCCTCACATGCTGACAAAAAACGCTGCATGCAGTCCATCATCCCTTTCAAAAGAGTTTCCTCAAAAATAAACACACAGACTTGGATTTTATCCAATGGACCTGAGTGATATGAATAATCCCCCGAGATCAGAAACAGACAACTGGTAATCACAGATGAGGAGTTACTCACTGGCAGGAGAGAGTTGCCATTAAAAATGGCAGGAGGAGAGGGAGAGACACATTAGACTGGGACACAAGAACAAGATACTCATGGAACAGAAAACTACAACATAGGATGTATTCAGTTACTAGTTTTATTTTTAAAATAAGATTTCATTTCAATTATAATTCATTATTTGAAAATGCTAAAACCTCCTCAGCATCTGGCTGCAACAGCTGCAGCAGATAAATATTGAAGTTTACTCTCTTTTCTCTATCTTTTAAATAAAAAATTTCAATAGATTTAATCTTTTATGGAACAATTCCTAAATTACAAAGCATTTAACATATAATTATTGGAGCCACATCTGCAAGAAATGAGGAGGGATCTACACAGAGCAAAACAAAGAAAAAAATTCAAATAAAAAGGGACCGTGCATTCATAATGCAGGGAGAGAGAACTTGGTAAAGGGGAAAAAGCAACACAGGAGCAACACAGGACTGTAGAGATTATTAGTTAATTTGATTGGCAATGAATGGACATTTAATTGAAGCAACACAGAGGGATCATGCACATGTTGAATGCACATTCCTTCTTCACGGATTGGCGCATGTTAGATAGCTCTCAGTAAGGAATGAGTCAGA
This sequence comes from Labrus bergylta, assembly GCF_963930695.1. Lineage (NCBI taxonomy): Eukaryota > Metazoa > Chordata > Actinopteri > Labriformes > Labridae > Labrus > Labrus bergylta. The sequence continues at coordinate 10,869,804 of NC_089199.1, read as the reverse complement.
CGTAAACAATGTTACGAGGCTAACGCTAACAGTGACAGAATGAGACTCAGATTTTTTTTTTTTAAAGATGACTGTTCAACTTCTGGCACTTGCACGTGGTTTCTGCAGCAAGAGATGAGACTAAATATGTATTACTGCTCACTATTTGTTTTTTCAGGTCAGTGCAATTATATATCTATTATACTCAAACCCTTGTTGGTGGGTTGTTGATCACAGTAACTGAGAATATAGTTATCAACATAAATAGGTCATATATCTGTCACTCAATACTCCCTGCTGCTCACATCATGATAGGAACAAAAATTGCGATGCCATGACGATATTCCTATCCAAGCAAATCCTGTCACAAACAAATATCTATTTATTAATAAATAAGAAAAACTAACCTTTTTTTTTTTTTTTTTTTAGCTAATCATGTAAAATCTCCTCTTTCCTTATAAAAAAGGGCCAGTTAAGAATTGGGAATACGAGAAAACTTAAAAATCAATGTTGCAAAGCATGTAAAAAGCAACTGCAAAGTAACAAAAGCCAAATGACATTTACAGTAAAAACACTGTTTTCACAATAACTCCTATTTACATATAGACAGCAGTCCTTCAAGTCTCAAGTTATAAAAAAACATATAACAGTTCAACAATTGGAAGATAATACAGCATTAACATGTCTACACATAATGATAACCCCGTGTATATATTTATATGCATGTAAACATATATACATATGCATACATGTACATCTATAAATATATATCTAATTTACAAACATACAATTTAAGGGTAATATACTGTACATTTATGGGGATAGCAGTCTTTCAGGCTTTTGTTTTAAAATATGCTCTCCCCTCCATACAATCCTGCATTTAAACACTCTGTACACACAGTTAAAGCCAGGTGGATACCCACTCATGAACACACGCACACAAACACACACATTCACGCTCTCAGCATCACCAGTCGGCATCCTCCTCTATGTAATAATCAGGTGTGGCTGTACCATCAAACAGGCCGGGGTCCAGTGATTTGCGCTGCTTGCCCCGAGCAAATACCCGAGACAGGGATCCCAGAGTCATCTTCTCCTTCTTCTTCTTACGCTTCTGGTCCTCCAGATCCTCCATGGACTGAACGGGTCACAGGAGATAACAAGCTTCAGATGTATTTCTAATACAGTATCATTTTGAAAATTCTATATTCACTTTCTTACTTAGAGTTAGATGTAAGATTGATACTCTAATGTCCTTACAGCACAACATGAAGGCACTAGCAGCCGCTAGAGAGCTCAGCTTTGCATGGAAACTGTAGACAGGAAACCTGGTTTCCAAAGGAAACAAAACCACTCAACACTTCCTAAAAAAGGGGCAGGAATTTTAAAGGGGACTGGACTGGGGCCATGTTTTAAAAGAGACCAAGCTTGCTGTTTGGCCCCTATTTACAATATATACTCTAAGCTAATCTAAGCTAACCGGCTGTGAAATGTAACTTTAGATATAGTAGACAGGTACAAAAGTAGAGACAATCTCATCATCTGACTCTCAGCATGAAAGCAAACACGTTATTAAATGTTAAAATATTGATTTTAAGTGAGTTCACTGCAAAATAAAATCATCACCACCACCACCACCACCACGCAGACTGGCTGACACCCAACAGAAGAACAGGCACAAATAGGGGCAGTCAAAGAGGGGGGGGGGATGCACTCATAGAGAAGTGTGGAGGTGTGATTACTTGGTTGAGGGGGCCAGGCAACTCTTACATTGCAGAGGGAGTGGGTCCTGTGACGAGGTGAGTTGATGTCGCTCGGCGTGGATGAACGGTCTCCGTCAGCTGCAGAGGCGTCAGAGATGACAGATGGCTGGCGGGAGTGGCAGGGGCTGATCCTTACCACAGCTGTATATGTTCCACACATGCACACACATGTATCACACATGTTGACAAATTCCCACAGTTAGTATGAGAAACCTTAAGGAACCCTGTTAGTATATTTAGTCAGTAGAAGCAGCCCCAAGCAGCACGCAGACGGAAGGGGCAGAGTGGATAACTTACCCTGTCTGTCGTTGGTGTGATACAGGGTCTGTTGGCTCTGACGGATGGCGGCAGTGAGTGGCAGGTCGGCCTGCATCACCCACTCCTGACTGCCATTCACTACAGGCTCTGAGGGCATGGCCAGTGAGTGTCGCTTCGGTACGTCTTTTGTCAGTGTGGCCAGAGACTGCTTCGCCTGGAAAACAAAGAGACACAAATTGAGCATGAGCTGAAAGTTAAGGTGAAAATAAAGAAACCCCACTGACATTGACACATACATGCATTTTATCTTTGCAATTAATCTAAAATTCATTTATGTTTTTAATGTGTTTGAGTATTTAATTTTTCAGTCATAATTTTCCTTGTATTATAAGTCTGTTATATACAATGTAAGACACTTTCAGTTGCCTTTGAGCGTCACATGTAATCTGTAGATAAAAAGTTCTTGCCCTACATAAACTGACTGAGGCATGGATGCATTCATTTGTTGGTATTTACACACACAATGTGCAGACTACTGTATGCTGCAAAACTAATAAGGGACAGTAAGAGTTAAAACACATGCTGTCAGTTTTCTCCTTACTATAGTCAACAAATACCACAGAAAATAAACAAGGAATACAACATATTGTCTGTATCCTTAAGCCTGATACTGTTTTTCAGAATGTACCGTACCAATGACCTCCACTGATATATTTCAAATTCCACTAAAAAAACATCACTGAGTCAAACTGTTGCTGGATGATGATTGTTTTTTTCTTTATGGGTGCTGTAGTTATTAGAGTCAATTACACATTTTTGCTGTGTCAGCACAGCAATGGAAAAGGTCAAACTAAACCCGTAATAGATTAAGACAAAGGAAAAAAAAACACTCTAATGTTTGTGTCTGGAGGCACGTGTGCAAAATAGTGTCCAATGTGTTTTTTATGGACGCACACAAACACACAGAAAAAGAAGCAGGGTCAAAATCAGGGAAAGATTTAAGCAGCAGTTTGATTGCAAGGTCCAAATACTTAGAGACATTTGCAATATTCAGCATGAAAGTCAGTGCAGAGGCTCTTGTTGTTTCAGGTAGCAACAGGGAAAATGGTAGCATGCAGGTTCTGGAAGGAGAGTGGACTACTGGCTAACATAGGTGCTAATGGCAGGCTTATATCCACAGTCCTGTTAGACTTATTACATTACACTGTCCTACTACTAAAACACTCTCAAGTGCAAAATATCTATCAATCAGCTCAAGAAAAAAATACTTTTTACTTTTGATTCTGTAAGATTCAATCTACAGTTCCTAGCTGTCTTTTTTATTTTAATAAAATGTTACAAAATTGCCCCTGCTTTAAAGATGTTCATCTACCCTCAGAATGAATGAACTGAGAGAATGCGTTGGCTTGAAGCTTAGCGCGACAGCAGGGATTTGGAACGCATCAAGAGACAGACTAACACATAATTGATTTTGGTCTGTTCATGGGGTTGTTGAAAACAACGACAACAAACGAATTGAATTAGAGCAGATTTGACCTTTGAAGGTAACCAGAAGTTAAGAAAGTTAAGATCTGAGAATTGCATCATAAAACTTCACATTTCTCTGTGCCAAAACAATGCGAAACTCCCTGAAAAGGCCTTCTGTGGACATCAGACATGTATGGTATTTTAAAACAGAAAAGAAGGTAGAATGATATTCTGTGGCTCGGTTGCTTGACAGCGCTGCAGCTCTGGCATTGATGCACCAACAAATGTGATCTGTGATGCAGCTTGATGTGACGATCTGTGGGTGGTTATGACTTGCTGAGGGAGGAGAGAGATTAATGACACACAGACTGACAACTGTTCCTCCGAGGGAGTGACAACGCAACAGAGACAAACAGGCATGAATTTTCCTCAGCCTGGAGAAATGCTTAATGCTGCGAGAGATGGAAGGAATGAGGATACAGAGCAAAGCAGCTTACTGCATGTGTTTGTACTGATAGGGATGCAGAGACAGGAATGCAAACCCACACCTGGTTTACATTCATGTCATATAAACAAATGACTGATGCCAGGGTGACACTATTGTGCAAGAGTTTAAGAAAGTTGTGACTTTGTCTATGTGCACGGTGACCCACCATTGTGAGCTCGGCCTCCAGTTCTTTGACTCGGTTCTCCTTCATGTCCATCTGAGAGCGCAGGATGTTGGCCTGCTCTGTGGCTTCTTTGGTCTGTCTCCTTAGATCCCACTTCTCCCTCTCCAGCATGTCCTTCTCCTTCGCAAGAGCTTTCACTGCATCCTCGCTCTCCTGAAGAACACGCACACAAAGGTTAATCCCTGCCTGACTCACATATTACATTACATTCGAGCACAGGTACATTCTGTGCTGTATTTCAAAACGTACATTCATTGAAAAAGGGTAATGAGGACACTATCAGGCCAATTTAATTTAGTGATTGTTGTAACAGACCGTTACATTTGAGCATGTAACCTGACAGACACTGAAACTTGTTACAGTATTTAAGAGTTTGGAACAATATGATCTTGAATTAGCAAATCACATAAACAGGGACAGTCTGAAGGACTGTGACCAGATATATTCACATAAATCCCCCGTTCAGCAATTCAAGAGGACAACATTTGCATTCTATTACAGTTTTATTACACATTATTTGTTTAAGCGAAGCTACACATACATTTTTATTTCATTAATGTACAGTATGTGTCAACGATCAAACTTTCTTCTATGTGGGAATTTTATATCTTTGCAATTATTTATTTTACCATAAGTCAAACATGATCTGTTTAACATCCTCCTATACTTATGGGCACAAACAGTATGATATATATATAAAAAATAGATTAAAATGCGTTTAAATTTACGTTACAGTGTTCTGAATAGATTCATTTAATTTTGATATGCTGCTTATTGGGAAACTTTTATTTTGGATTTTTACTGACATGACACCATTATATATCTGAATTAAAAATGTGCTGGATCAGTGTTACCTTTCGGTGTTGGTCGTAGTTGCGTATGAATTCCCGCAGCTGCTCCTCTCTGCTCTCCAGTGTTGTGTACAGTTGCTGCATCTGACTTACCAGGTCTGCTTTCTCCACTTTTAGACGCTTACGGTCTGCTTTCATAGCTGCAACACACAGACCAACAGATTTACACAATGAAAGAACATGCATGCATAAAACAAGGTGCATTTTAACGGCACATTCTGCTGTCAAAATAAACTGAACAATTACAATAAATCCCTCAAATTTAGCTTTCTCTAAATCAGAAACAGAGCTTTGCATTTACAGTAGGGGCCCACTAGGTGGCACTATGCCTTCTGTTAATAAGGGGCTGCAGATGGTGCCTTTTATCAAAGAAAATGATGTAATCTTCTCAAATCATAATTGGCACAGTGGATCTTATTCATGAATGTATGAAACTGTTTTGGCTGGCATTTGGAGCCTCTGTCTGCTCACCCTGAGAAGACCTTTTGGAACTGTTTTTTCTTAAATACATGGACAACTCATCAGCCATGATGCAACCGGTGGAGCTCTATGCAAGCAAAAATAATAACAGAGCTCTCCTGAGAGTCTGTGTTCAACCAGAGAGGCGGGACTGTAACCTGTATTTTTCCTCACTCAGGAAGCATTCCTTTTGTCAGTGTTCATATTTTACTCCCTACATCCAAACCTGTTCTTCAGCAGTTACACAACACAGTTTACAAGTTTGCAGCTCAGCACCTGAGACTCTCAGAGGACAGAACCATTCAAAGCAGTTATTTTTTACTAAACTAAATACACGGTTCCCTTTTGGTTTCTCCGTCTCCATTTTGGTTTTTAGCAATTATTTTAAATGTAGGACTTATTTTTTATTCCTTCCCCAGCTCTGGGAACTGTTTGGTTACATAATGTGTGGATTTGTTTTCTACGAGAAATAAAAACAATCCAATACTTCATAATAATCACCACATTCCAGTCCACCTCAATACCACATTAATATTTCAGAGTCAAGCTTCTGTGCCATGATTGATGGATGTTAATTAAAACGAGGTGAACCTGGAGTCGACTTGGCTGCTCCTCAGGGCCAACACCCACTTTGGAATGATGTCGAAACACATACACATACACAGTAACCCTTGTAAATACCCCAAAAAAATTAGAACTGAACAAAACATTCCAAGTTTCTTAGTGTGCACAGGCTTCATGTTTTGGGCACATGGCAATAAAACTTTGTAAATAAATCTTATTCTTATCTTATTGGCAAACTTCTCTTTTTATTTGCTCAGATTAAACACTTTACACTACTGACATACAGACATTTCCCCAACTTCTTGCATCAAGGACAGTGAAATAGGAACTTGGTTTGGAGAAAGATGATGATCTTTATGCTTCTCTAAGAGCCACTGGTGTTTTACAATTCAATATTGGAACAAGAAGTTATGTGTGAAGGAAGAAACGTGTGGTTTTATGGATTCAAAGATTCCTAGTTTGTTTGTTTTGGTGCTCTACTGGGAACCAAGGGATACAAAAAAAATATTTTTTACATATGGATGATGCACAAAAACTAAGTTGGCTGTTCACACACACATTATTTGATTTGTTAAGATTTTCTTTGTTTATGGTCACTAAATGACTCCCTGTGCTTTGTTTTACAAAAATCTAAATTAACATGATGGGGGAACTGAAAGAAGATCATTTAAAGCTTATGGGAAATTAATTATTACACATTATTTACACATATTATAGTTAAAAAAAAACAGTAAAACATATTCCTAGAATCATGACTAAAACATTTTAGCATAGTGGACATATTTGAATAGAAATGTATGGCAACCCCTATATCGAGGATTTTATGCAATTACAACACAATTTGAGAACACTATCATTTTGGTGGTAACAACTTGAGTTAGCCAGTTGTTGTTTGTTGGCTTGTAGTAATAATTTTCTCACGTTTACTATCTGTCCATTTGTTTGAAATATGCATATATGTATATGTGATTTGATAGTATACCCAAGACATACTATTTATTACAAATGTTTCTGCTCTGTTTTTGTGATACCAAAAGAGGTCTAGTATTAATGTTTGATATAAACTAATGTCTTAAAATCAAATATGGGAAACATTTAGCATGACACATAAACAATCATTACTTATCCTTTTCATTTGCTGCTTATTGGGTACTGTCAAAGTGTGGGGATGGTTTGTCACAATGTTTCGAATATGCCCCTTCAAATGGAAACAAATGACCAAAAACCTTTCCCAGAGCCAATTTTTTTGTTGCAATTTGAGAACTGTTTGCTTTAAAAGGCGACTTTTCTTGCAATATTTCAATTCAAAGTGTGACACTTCTAACTGAAAGTCTCCACAGCTGTATTTCCTGTATATTCAAGCTATTGGAAAGAATACTCTGGTGGATTAGGTAAGACTAAAAGATTCCTGTGTGTGGGTTCCTGACCTTGTAAGGCCTCTTTGGCACGGTCCAGTTCCTGCTCCTTGTCGCCTAGCTGCACACGGAGTTCGGTGGCTGAGAGCAGGTTGGCGGAGCAGCCTCCCTGCGTCTCCTCCAGGTCCTTACTCAACATGTCCTTCATTTGCCTGAGCAGGTGGACCTCCTCCTGAAGCTGGGCCACCTCCTCACGCAACAACACTGAGGGAGAAAGAGAGAGAGAAAGAGAGTTTGGGAATATAAGTATGCAGAAGAGGAGTGACATGCTTTAGAGTTCAGGACTGAGGGGGGTGTGACATCAAGGGAGAAATGGAGTGACTGTACAAAACAAGTAAAAATAAGGAGGAAATTGAAAGATTAGACCATAGGGAAGTTTAAGAAAAATGCTTCAAGCATAGGAGTGCAGATAGGTTATGTTGTGTGCCCCATGTACAGAGGCTATTAGTCCCTGTACATTAGCAGCAGATGGTGGTTTCTTATCCATCCTCTGCCCTTTGCTGCATGTCGTCCCCTACTCTCTCCAACTAACATTTCCTGTCTCTCTTTAGCTGTCCTATCAATAAAGGCAGAAAAGCCTAAAAAACAACTTTAAAAAAAGTACAAAGTCATAACGGAGTATTGATCTAGTAAGAAAATACTACAAATATTATACTCGACAAAGAAAAACCTCAAGACCCACAGCTACACCTCAGCATGTGGCCGAAGGTGTTGAAGAATTTAGACAAATGCTGAGTGACAGATGCCTGTGAGGGTAGCGGGTAAGTGAGAGACACTGATAAAACTTAATAAAACATCAGCGACAGACACCAAGCTGTCCTCAGTGCCCTGTTTTCCATCAGCTGTGAAATAACTCCAACCCGCGGGGGGAAACAGACAAACAACCAGGAGTAGGAGACAGAGGAGAGGACACTGGCGAAACTGAGGAGTGACCTAACAGCTATAGGAGGTGAGGGACACTTAAGCTGAGTGAGGGGACAGAACAGATAAAGTGGATAAGAAAAGGTCTCTCATCGGTTGTATTTTAGTCCACTGAAGTAAATCCATACCAGCAACAGAGGAACAATATGTCATTATGATTTATATCGCACACTTTAGGGTCAGAACGTCTGTTACAGAAGGATGCACACTTTCCATAAGAGTGGAGAAAATTTAACAAACATGCAGCCCAAACACTGAACTATACTGACAAAAAACCTGCTGCCCTTCATGATACATGTGTCATTTCACAGAAAGAACTAACTTAGATAACACAGAACAGGTCCCATCATAAACCAAGTGGATCAGTAAAGAAATAATGGACAACTATTTTATTAGCGAACAATGGTATAAGTCATTAAGCGACTTCTCATATCGTTAAAATAATTTCTCTTTTGATATAAATGCAGTATTTGCTTCTTTCTGTTTTTTGATCATTTTCAGACAAAATTAGCAATCATGAGCTCTGGAAACTTTCGATAAGCATTCTCAACTATTAGCAGCCTCTAAACAAACCAATGCCTCACAAATGAGGCTATAATTAAACAATTTGTCATATTAGAATTAAAATAAAAGAAACAAGATTAAGAGTCCGCAGCCAAGCTAGCATCCCCAGAGGCTAAATTAAAGAGAAAGCTGTTAGAAAAATGTTGAGGCCAAATATTTGTTTCTGACCTTAAGCAGTTGCGGAGAATTTAGTATAATTATTATCTAGCGGGCGGTTTCATGATTTTAAAGGCCCACATAAATACTTTGCAAATAGTAATAATAATAATAAACGCATCTCTGCCAACAAAAATATGTCAGTGCATGTGATTCTCTGCTTGAAATGTGGGCCTTTTAAATTGAGGACACTAATATATATTCATTACATTAGAAAAGATTATTCATAGGACTTTTTTATTCAGTTAAAAGCAAAGTCTGCACAAAGAAACACAAAGTATTATGAGATTGATGAATAATATTAGTGTTGCAGGTATTCTATCCCATATAGGACTGTGCACATTTAAGCTAGACCTGATGTTGACTATTGGTTAGCTTGATTAGTTGGTACTTATTGCTCATTTTATTATCTCTATTTTATTTTATTTCCTACTGCTGTATTGTGTGAAGAGCAACGGTAACACCCAATTTCCCCCCTGGGATTAATAAAGTTTTTCTGATTCTGATTCTAATTCTGATTCAAAATACTCAGTGAACCAAAAGAAAGTGGAATGTTTGCATAAAATGTTTTCACTAGACATTTCACCATTACCTACAAATGACAACCTGCTGGTGGAGCAAGAAATAGCCAGGAGATCACCAAATTTAGTAGGCTTCATTCTCTGGAAACCATGAATGTATGCACGCATGTTTGGACATTTCTGTCTGAATCACAGAGGTGGACAGACTGTCAAGCATTGCCATCCTTAAAACACCTATGAAGTAGAGTGTGCCTGTAAATTTATGCTAAACTGCATATGACTTTCTGTGAAACCTGGTAAAATTGGAGAGCAAGTGTGCACACGACAAAGTCTGCATGTGTGTATTCTCTGCAGGCCTGCAGCCAGACGCTGTGGGGCTGCAGCAGCTCCGATAAGAGAGGAAGGGACAGTCCATCGGTCTCTGTCGACTCAGGACTATGAAAACATACTGAGCAGTTCTGTGCTGCATGTGACAAAAAGAGTTTGTTTCCAAGAGAGAGCAATCTGTCTCGGCCTCCTTGCAGCTTAAATCTGCTTATTCATCTGTTTACCTACAGGCTTTCCTATATTTGTCGCAGGCAGCCTTGCTGCTGCTGCTTTCAAAGCCACTGAACAGAAAGTGAAAGTGAATTTTTATTTCAGGAGCTTTGATACGTTTGGATTAATCTTCAACTCCAAACAGGCTGTTTAAATTATCTGCTGCTCTCGCTCTATAGTCAAGGTTGATCTCTTCTCGCGAACTCAGCACAGCAGTTTTCTTTAGCTATAATTAGTTATATGCAATCATTTTTAAATGAGCCAATTTGAACCTTTTTATACGTACGTATGTACACACATTTTCGTAGTTTACATATCATCACACATAGAAAACTAGTCTTACTCTCAGCAAATTAAAAACGGAATTAGAAATGTATCTGGAGGAGGATTTACAGTGGATTAAGTGAAACGTGTCAAATTCATTATTAAATCAGTGCATAATTCTCCAAAATCCAATTTTGCATTCATTTCCAGCATCCTCCCCTCAACCGATAATACACATAGTCCCACAACAAACACTCCAGGGGCGAAAGCACATACAAAAGGCTTGCCCATTTTTCCTATTCCAGGTTTCATGCCTCAATCAGGAAGCCAATGTAAACTTCCAAAGAAACAAATATCTTGTATATCTTGATCTTGACCCTGAATATTAGGCCATTTCTCATCAATCAAAAAAAAACCCAGAAATGCTGCATCAATGCACACTGAGCAGAGCTGAGGATGCAGGAAAGGCACTCACAGACACAAACCATCTACCGATAGATAATTTCCTTCAACATATCACATAACTATTCTATTCCATCTAAAAAGCTATTTAAATTGACAGGAGTCATAGCAACCACACGCTGTAGTCCATATGCTGTTATCATGCGGGCTCTCTCAGCTCTGACCTCTGAGTGGTTTTGCAGCCGAGCTGTTAGTCCTCCTACAGAAGAAGAGGAGCCCACTCTTCTTCTCTGACTTCTTCGTATTCAGCAGACGCCCATTCAATTAACTTCTCATCCAAGCCATCCATTAAAGGGTCCATCAAAGCCAGCCGGGACCAGGCCATTACTCCCTGTCCCTTTTCCCTCACATGGCAGAGCTGTCACAAGCACACACACATAAACACAACACACACACACATAAACACACACAGAGCTATAGAGCGCTGTGTAGACACTGTTAGCCTGCAGAAAACAGAGGCATCGTTCTCTACTTGTAGAGATGAAGTGGGGGCTGTAAATGTGTGGACTGGCAGTCAAAGACCTGAACTAGTCTCTTATGAACCATATGCAGGATTAAAAAGGACCAATTTCCATATATGAATGTTCAAAGATGCTAAAAGAGAGCTGTGCTGGGATATTGAGTTTGGACGAGAAGTTAAATTTAGGGTTATTGCTCTCGTTGCAAAAAACAAATCAGATTTAAAAGCAGTTTGAGACTAACTATTCTCAGTGCATGTAAAATGGACTCGGTCTTAACTGGCTATAAATATGCTTTCTGCATGTAAAATAATCCAAGCTTTTAAAAAGTCTTTTGGTCATATAATATAACTTCTCAGTATTCTCTCACCATTAACACAGATAGATTTGGTTTGATTTTTCTAAACTTTGACTTATCTTCTTTTAACCTTCTTCCCAACATCTGCATATAAATGAGATGATGTTTTTTTTTGTTCTTCTCAAAGTGCTGAATAGTTTAAGGACTGCAGGCCACTATTAGTTTTTAATATTGGTTAATATTCAGATTATTTTCTAAATATAGAGTTTAGTCCAACCAAAACCCAAATATATCGTTATATATACAGTTTCCAATGACAAGAAGCTGGGGAACGTATTAGATATAACATATCTATTTATATGTCTTATCCAAAGCTGTGAAATGTGAAGTTGTTTATGTGTGCAGCTGATCCACCCAGCTGTTTCAGTGCAAGTCTTTTGTATGTGCTTTAACCTACAAGTGTTTGATAGAACCAGAGGGAACCATGCTGACTTTTCTTGTCTTCTTCTCTCATGTACAGATAGTTCGATAAAAAGTCCATACAGCTTTAATGCTGTATGTGGACATATGGAACTGTGTGAGCTTTTGTGTTAATGCTAAATATTTGATCAAAATCTCCCGTGAACAACCAGCTCATATTAATGCAGTTTTGTTGGACACTGGAGGAGTCAAGGACATTAAATTGCACATATTGAAGAAGCAGTTTATGGTTTTAAAAGAAAAAAAACAGGTGCTTTAAATCATCCTTATATTGCAGCATTACCGACCTTGTAAATAAACATGTAACAAACACATTTAAATACACTGCAGCGGTGTGACAGGCAGGAAATACAGGGCAGGACGGCTTCTCGGGCTGGTTTATCAGCTTTGGCCTTCAAATATATCAGGAGCTCATTTTAGAGATATAACAGTGAGAACTGTCGAGAATACTTCAAGATCCCTATGAGCCTTCTTCAAACTGTGTAACAAATACAGAACACAGAGAGATTTTCTTCAAGGATTTGTATTTAATGTTATCAAAATCAAATTACACGTTAAAATACAGTTTAGTACTGGTATTGGCTTTTTATCGTCAGTGTCCCCAGTAATGCGGGAATAATTGTGGAAGTCCACTGCAGACTTCTCCTCTTCCCTGTCAGATCCTATGGTATTGGTGCACACAGCTATAATATGTTATCTATAAGGTGCATAGGGTATAGGGGTTGTGTGTATGAGGGGGGATGTTAGTGGGATCACAGCTAAAGGATGAACACAGTAATGGCTTTCTACAGAAAGTGCTGAGAGATCTTCTGCTGTAGCATTGCAGGGGTTGCAGCTAACCCGGCAGGGCATCATAATGACATCATTTATATGGTGCATTCCTCGCAGAAATCCCTATGCAGTAAATAATTTAATCCATAAACAAAAGACACCTATTTCTAAGTATTCTTTATAGAGAATTAAGGCAAAATGACAAATGCTCAATAGGTATGTCTAATACAGCTTTTCTGTAACTGGCTGATATGAGCAGATCTGTTTGAAACTACACAGGAAATACTTTGTAATAAGCTCTTCTTTCATTCGCTCGTCTTGTTAATAAACTTAACCTTGTCTGAACCAATGAAAACATGAAAAACGTGTTTTTCACATCCTGCATGCTCCTAAACTTCCTGTAAAATGGGATATTGACGTACTCTAGGTTTGTTCATGCAGTGCAGATGACTGTTGACTGTCTGAAGAAGTAGTTTGAGTGGCACTGGGCCTCTGTAATGTCTCTTTAGCTAAACAATATGACAGGCACTTAACCAAATAAGCTCCTGTTTATGTTAACCATAACTAACATCTTATTGACCTTCATACAACATTTATATATGTTTTTTCTTCATCTGGTGGTCCATGTTATTCCTGCTCTACATGCTCTATTAAACTTCTCGAGACTTTACCAGAGTATTCTTATTAAACCATCAGCACCGGGACACTTTTTAAAAAATGTGCAAGTTTCTCTACAGCTGAGATGCTCTTACCATGTCTTGTTGCTGTGTTGTACTTATACAGATGAGCAACTGGAAACACATTTCATGGTGAGGATTTGAAGGTACATATTTGCTACAGCAGCTGTGGCATCATATGTGCAATATTATCTTATCAGTTATGAGAATATACTCATCATTATATTAGTCTGTTCACTGAAGTGTCTTCCCCTGTTGCTGCTGGGTTACCGTACTTGATTTGTGTGCGTGTGTGTGTGTGTGTGTGTGTGTGTGTGTGTGTACATCTGCTCACATCTGGCTATTTCTGCACTGTATTAGGAGAGGAGCACACGTCTGCTGAGCTTTGGCCTTCACTAATTAAAGTATAAAGATCAGTTGAGATTACTCTGGGAGAAGACAGCAGTCTGCTTCAGCTCCTGATTAAACTCATCACGCAGGTAACACTAGCCTTGACAGGCAGGGAAAATAGAGTGTGGATGGACTAAAGTAAACCCTGTAAGTTATTTATATTTAGGAGACTGAGATAAACTTTGCCATATTCATAATCTATGCTGCCTTAGAGTGCTTTCTTACTGTATATGACAGTATGGATATAAGAAAAAGTTTGCTGTACAGGAGAGAATATGTTTTATGCAGTATGGAGAGCTTGTCAACACAATCCATCTATTTCAAGGTATGTCTCACATGCAGTACAAGCATGAGCTACATCATCTTTGATTTCTACCACTGCATGGGTTCAGGGATGGTAATATTTAGGTCCATCCCTTTTGTCTTGATTCAAATATCTCAACAGTGGAAGGATGAGCAAGCATTTTCTTTTTGTAAAAAAAACTATGGGCGAAAGAATGGATATTATTGACTTGACGGCTCAATCACCATTGAAAGTTTAACGGAAACGTCCTGGCAGTTATAGGATGGACGATGATAACATCAAGTAGACATCCATGTTCCCCTGAGGGTAAACTGTTGTGTTCCCTTCACATTTGACGTTGCACAAGACATCACTTAAAACTTCAGTCCCTCGATGACTTTGGTTTATGACAGAAAACTATGAAAACATTTCCATCTGACTTTTATCTTGGGGTTTCTCAGCAAATATTAGCTTTGCAAACATGCAAAAGTTTGAAACACAATATACTGAGTTTTTTTTCTTTGTTAATTCTGATTTTTAAATGTGTAAGCTAGTCAGCAAAGAGAGCCGTGAAACCAGAACAAGGGCTACATCGGGTGGAAACTGTAGAGCAACAAAACGCAGAACTACATTTGCTCGGTCATCCTTCTCAGTCAGAGGAGCACCTCTGGAACACGTGACCATCTGAAATTAAAAGACTGACAGAGTTCAAGGTTTTTAAGACACAAGTAAAACAGCGGCTGAAACTGAAGCAAGTCTGTAAGCATTGAGTGCTTCCTTTTATAATCCTCATTTTACTGTTTGGTCTTATTTAGTCTCTTATAATATCTATATTTGTGTAGTATCACTGATTCTGTATTTCTTATTATGTCTAACGATTCTGTTTTAATCCAAGCCTAGCCAGGGTCAGGGGTTATTAGCCACAGCTGGAACCTGTATGCATGGCATCTATCTTTGTATTTTACATATGAAGCAATGTGTATTGTGTCCCTGTTAAATAAACAAACAAATAAAATACATAACATTACACAAGCAATAGCATCCTCATTTTGCCAGGTTAGCATTTAGCTCAACACAATACTGAAACTAACAAAGTCTAAAAGAGCTTTGAAAATGGCTCTAGATTCTTAGTTTTGTTACAAAATTAGACAAGTTACAAAAACAGACAACAAAGACAGAAAAAATGACAAATATGCAAAGTGAAACTAGTTCATATAAATTGAAATTGTATCTTACAAGACCCCATAGTGGTAACCCGTTTGTTTTGTGTTTCCCTTAATAGAATAATCTTGACATCTTAGAGACTCTGTTTACAACTCCAGACAAAAGGAAAATCCAACTGCTTCTTCAGGATTAGTAGAAGAATAGCACCAAATCCGCCCCAAACTGATATCTGACAGAAGTACTGGTGGGGGGGGGAGCATAAGACTGAAAGGCTTCAGAAATAAAAATAAATTCATTTTGTAAACAGCTCCCTGCTGAGCCTCAAAACATGGGGAGGTTGTGGGTGGGTGGCAGAGGTAGGCAACAGTGATTAGGGGCTCTTTTTTTAAATCATCTGCAGGACTAAATTTAGAATATTTATTGTCGTGGTCTCGGGGGGAACTTGATCAGAGGTTGTATAGACCTGTGTGGGTTGTATAGTTTCAGATTTGACATGCTTAATCTAGAAATAGCTGTTAAAGCCATGACAAGCATCCATCTCAAATTCCAAGGGATCGAAAAGAGAAAACAGAGCAACCTTATTCCTTTTTTTTCCCCCCGACACGCTGAGACACCAGGCACCGTGCTTTCTGCATCCTGAAAAGCTACGGCATGCATGTAAGGGTCAGGTCAATTTCCTACTCAGGGTATCACACTGCCTCTCTATAATATATATGGGCATAAATAATTAATTTAGCTAGCCTTCAAACCTACCTGACTGGAGTATAACTTGCTTAATGGTAATTCATCCTGCAGACCAAACATGCATTCACTGGTTCAGTTGATCTAGGCAATCAGAGTATATGATGATGATGGTATTGTTTTACTCTATAAAGTCTAAATGCTAAGTAGCATAAGAATTTTCTGTTGCCTGTTTTTTGTTATGTGTTTGAATCCTCCTTCCATTCAAAGGGCCCTTAGTGTACAGTATATGTGTGTGAGTATACAGTATCTATTGGGACCCGCTTCCATTAATTAATTGCCTGTGGGTTTACATTACAACTGAGGTCAGTACAAGGATGCCAAGTGCAGATAGCTGTAATTGATTCACACGTTTATTATGTGCAGATTAGGCACTCTGCCAGGGATGAACCACTGGATGAGCTCTGAGAACTTAGACAAGGCTATTTGGATTTCTAACACGGCTGTCCTGGTCCATGCCCTTACTGTCACTGGACACCGGCGTCATTCACTGCCCATTTTTGGGTTTGTTTTAAAGAAAGGGGATAAGCTAGCAATTACACAAAATCCATTTACTTATGTGGTGGTTCTGAGGAGGAACAGAGAATCTTTTGATTTTGTAAACAAGTTTTCAATAATAATAATGATAATATGATTTTTCCCATTGTGTTAATTAAATTCATTTAAGAACAAAGACTGGAATTGGGGGTTAACAATCAGCCTGGTTGTGCTTATTAAAAGAAAAAAAGCCACTCTAAAGCTTATAAGAGTTTATCTTGTTTTTTTTTTTATCTGTACAAAACTGAGGTGTTGAAACATGACATTTCCTTCTTATGGGAGTTATACTCTACCTTCCTGAAAAAAACTAATGATGTGTTAAACAATATCTTTTGATCTCTAGAGGTGCTGGTGGCTGGGATTGTTATCTTTTTTCTTCAAATGTGGACATTTTATTTCCTCATGGTTTCATGCTAGGCTTAGCTCGGCTTACTACTTGCTGGCTGTAGCTAACCAAACTGACCTGAGTGCCTCAATCTAAAACTAAATCTAAAAACAAACAATCAGCATGAAGGTGAAATGCAGAATTTGTGGCAAACTGTTCTTTAATGATCTGGAGAGTTTGTGGTTAAATCCCTGTTTACAAATTCAACAACAGAACAGCTTATCCTCATTCAACGTATTTAGAAGGCATTCTTTTTTTTTGTACACTGGTTGGATTGTAGAGAGATAGCTCAACAATTCAACCAGAGAGCACTCAAAAAAAGTCCTTAGCTCAGGTGGACATGAGGATATTTTTTAGGTATTTATGTAAATAAGGGCATACACTGTAACTGGTCTTAAACATCTACATCTTAATCCATCTAAACACTGGCTGAGCAGAGTACTCAGCAAAGGGGCGCGGCCCATGATGTTAACCAACTTGTATATACCACAGAGGAACAAATGCCACAGGGCCTTTGTCCCGCTTTTGGATCTGTTGAAGACTAAACATCTGTCAGAACCAGCAGGATCTGGTCTGTGGAGAGCTGGAAATGATTTGATGTGAAACCTCCCTCATGTCCCGGGGCAGGGCAGCAAATTCCCCCAAGCTGTGTGAGACTCTGGAAGTGCCACTGAAATGTGTAGGAAACTTAAAGAGTCTCACAGAGGAGATCAAATCAAGTGAAATATGTACACAGTGTGCTCATTAATATTCTGTTTTACATGTATAGAGATGATGAGAGTGATAATGGTTCTTGATTAGCAACAGCTCTACCAGACACTGAGGAGAAATGATACTAAAAACAACAAATGATGGAGATTTGCCACATCCTGTCTGTTATGTGTTTTTGTTAACAACAAAACTTTGAGCATGAAGTTTATAGTTATTGTGCCATCTGTCTGTTTTAGTGCAACCTCTCAAACTCATTATCTTCTGCAATTTTTAGTAGTGACCTCAGGGTACAACAGCCAAGCAGGGAGCCCACTAAACACAGCGGAATTAAACTCAACACTAAACATTCATGAACCATCACAACATACACACAAGTGCATATGAATGTGAAGATCAACACACACACACACAAACAATCAATCACACAAACAATAAAACCTGCCAATGACATCCAAAACCAAACTTTCTTCTCAAAGAATCATCAGACTTCAAATAACTGAACTTCATTGAACATCTTGGTATTAATCGTAGTCATTACCGCTCACATGATGCAATATTTAGTACGTCTACTAAAATACTGAATTCTGCATACAGCACAGAATCTAACCGAATAGTATTCATTCATAAAAAATGCTTATAGCAGATTAACAGAGGATCATTCTATAATATGGAGATGTCAGACCAGCTTTAAATCGTATCTTGAGAAAAACAATAAAAAGATTTTGATATGGAATATGTTTTAAAAATGCAGGTCTGTGCCAAAGATCATCAAGATAGTACACCTGCAGTAAAATCACAATGTATTGATGTTCGCTTACATATTGTGGTGAAAAAATAATAACACCTTTAAAAAATCCTTGATTGAAAGTTAAAGTCCCGCATTCATGGTTTTACTTTAAGTACAGAAGAAGTGTTTTTAGGGTCATAACATCTAAGAAAAGTTATTTATCGTCATGATGGAAAATGCACCTTTTTCCAGGTGTAATGCTGTTAGAAATATCTGTTAGAATAAACAGCATCTTAACATTTCAGATGGTTCAGGTTGGATAAATGTTGTCCACTTTATATTCAAACTGAATTGATTTAAGTTGTTTGTAGTCATAACGCACGCTGGAAGCTATTTGGATGATACAAATTAACATGTTTTGGATATATTTAGGAAGAAATGGAAGTGAACTCTGATCCTACTCTCTCAAATATATATCATTAAGGCAAATGTGTCTTTAGCAGGCACGTCGCCAGGTCATTTTTACTGGGGCTCAAGTCCCGAATGTTTTGAGTATAGCCCCAGATATTATTTTAACACAAGTCTTTGTAACATAACAGTCTGTCAAAACTGGAATAGGTCTCTGGTCTTTGGTAAAATTAAATTAAAAAGTCTCTGTGTTTTGGGATGAATATAAAAAAAGATGACAGTTAAAGGTCATGGATTTCTTCTTCACCATTCTTCACCATTTGGTGACATACAAGTCACCGAAAGATGACGAATGCAGGCATTTTATTACTTCAAGCTTAAATTCCAGCCCTCCATTACCTACCTAATGTGAGGTAGCTGAATCTAAAACAATATCTTCTTAATGATAAATGGATGACATCTTTCTAATTAAAAAAGGACTTGATTTCCCCAATAAATATAGTGTGGCAGAGGCTTGACCTTCCATCACTGTATGAATCCCATTCAACGTCAAACATTGTTAGTTTAAGTTAGATTTTTGTTGGGTTCGTCATTCAAATTCCTTTCACACAATCAACACAGGCAATCACGCACACACGTGCACTTGAGCCTACTCACACACACTAAAGACCCGTTTATGGCCTGAAGTGCACACCCAAGCAACATCTTCCTACGCCACTATCTCCCCCTCTGTCACTCACCGGCCTTCCCCTCCTCCTTCTCGGACCTCATGTCCTCCTCGGCACAGGCTCCGCTTGACTCCACTGTCAACTGTGGTGTGAGCTCTCATAGCAGGTGGGAAAAAACAGGAACACACACTTCATAGACTCACACACACACACATCACATGTAGACTTACAGATCAGTGCACACACCTTTCAAACCAACATACTGACTGCACCAACACAGCCGGCCGCTCCCAGCCCTGCTAGCTGAGGCTCCACCCAGACAGGTTACCAGGAAGTCTGTGTTCCGCCCCGACCCCAGAAAGCTGCTTGGTTACATTTCCTGCTCCTTTTCTCTCTGTCTGTTCTCTGTTTTTTGTTTCTTTCTTTTCCACTTTCTATGTACCTGTTTAGTGACACGCCCTGCAGCATCTAGGACAACTTTCACCCCATGCCCACTACTGCTTCCCCCCCTCTCTAGAGTACAGATGAGAGGGGGAGGGGAAAACAAACTGCACCTCAGGCCTCAGGTAATAAAGCAGGTGAGTCAGTGGAGCTCTCACTCCACCTCATGGCCGAGAGCAAGCAGAGGAGGGCGAGATCAATTACGCTGAACAGAGAACAATAAAGCACCTTACTGCATGTTTAAAAGTCATGCACTCCCTCTGAGCCCATGCAGTCTTTGTAGCCCACACAAGTTTACATTAGACGCTTCCTGAAATCTGGACGTGTGCTTCGACCCGCAGAGATAGGATTGCACATTTAGTATTAAAATGCTGTAAGTGTAACATTTGTATAACCACGTTGAAAAATGGACCAGGAAGGAGGACTGATGTGAGGTTCATCCTTACCTCTACACTTCAAGATTGGATAATTAGTAAGAACTTTCCTGTGTTATCTTTTACCCCTCTTCTGTCTGGCATTAGGGCAGTCTGTGTCATAACTGATGGGAATTTGGCTGTGTGTGGACACAGTTACAGAGGTCCGGTTTGCCTCACAGGGCTCTTAGGGCTTGAAACCCTCAGGCAGGTACAGGTGGTACGAGAAAAACAGATAGGGACGCAGCAGAATTAATTCAGCCTTTAGACCATGGCTGCATATAAACTTATAATGGATTTTCTTTAGTTTATGAGCAGAAGAGTGACACAACTAGCATACTAAAAGAAAAGTGTAAGCTTAATGTGTTTGCGTTTGTGTACAAAAGAGAAAGATGCGTTGAACCTTTTTGCATTTAAAGACAAGACGCCAGCTCAGAGCGAGGGGGGGGGGGGGGGGGGGGGGTGTTTGTGCTGCCTGTCAGAGGTTGACACTCAGTGTTTTAGCTCCCTCCGAAGATCAGAAGCGCCCTAACCAGATACTTGTCACATGAGGCAATGGATCTGTCAATCACACACTGACACCTCAAGGATTACTGTCACGTTTCTGACTTGTTTCTGTCTGACTGATGCAAGCTGAGACAACAAATCAAACAATACCTCTTTTACAGATGATTTAAAACCTCATTAGAAGGCAATGCATACATAGTAAGAGCATGTTTATGAGCATCAATGTAGTAATAACAGCCAACACATCTTATTGACACAAATAGTGTTATAACTCTGGCTAATTATAACAACTTATATTGAAATAGAGTCTCAACATATTCTTTGAATAAGAAACACTTGACCAAATGTAGCCCATCATAATTCCAAGGTCATGCTGTAGCCTGCCTCTCAGCTACACTGAAGCTCTTTCACAGCGTTGCTTTTAACCTGACAGTTCCTCAGTCTGAAATTTTCCACTCCTCTGTGTCCTTATTCTGTGGCTTAACTCTCTGTATCACTATGTCATTCATTTGCTTTGCTCACATTAAAGCCAGAAGAAATCCTAAAAGCCTTCTTTTTTTCTCTCTCCCTCTGCTGTACTGCACTCGCTTCTTTCAGTTGCACACGGTTGACCTGTCAGTCTGCATTATCAGTGCTGGGGAGTGTTGATAGAGAGCCGGGACAGAGCAGCATTAAAATATTAGCTAGCCTTGAGAGAGAAGAGGAGGTGGAAGGGGGGGGGGGAAAAGAAAAGAAAAAAAAGAGACAGAAAGCAGAAGTGATGGGCTCGGGGAGAGGAATGGCGGAGAATGAGTGACTGAGGTCACCACTGTCGCTGCACATTGTTGATGAAAATGACATGAGGCTTGTCTAATAGCCACTGAGCCTGCTCTGTCATATACAAGCGACTGTAGTGGATGAAAGGATTGGAATAGCAATTATGACCCAGGCTCTCTGGTATGGTATCAGTTTGAGAACAAAGGAGAGTAACAGCAGTCAAAGTGACAAGAAAAGGACACAGACACAAAGCCCACAGATCAAGCAACAATATACAAGCGATCATTGGACTTTATGATCAATAACTCCTGTGGTAGGTATTATTACATGCTGGTCACTTCGATTACTTCAGAAGAGAGAGACTATTATCTAGAGCCATCACAGGCCTCTCTGTAAAACACTCAGAACCATCCAAAGCACATGGTCTGAAGTGCAAGTGGAATTGTATTTAGGGCACTTTTAAACCTGTTTTGATTGGTGAACATCTCAAAATCTTGACACAAAGTCAAAAATATATTGAACCATTGTCTTTAAACCAGATTTTTGTTGGTCTATGACAAAGTTGTTTTCAGTTGAGATGTGCCACCAAGCACCACACCATTTGGGGGAATTGGGGAAAGTACATTTATGTTTTTACACAATGGAGGCACTTGGGGTTGAAAATGATCACCTTTGGGAAGAGGATAGCAATAGCCCTTTAAACATTGACAGATCGAGGCAAGATATTAACACTGGTCACACCTTGTCTGCAGTGTGTAAATATGCTGTGCCGCTGATCTGCCATAGGAGGTAACAGAAGGTAACAGGGGCAAGAAGGTGGCAATGAATAATGTTTGAGCTGGCAGGGTTTAATTGTGTAATTGTCATGTGTAGTACCCAAAGTAAAAAAAAGTCTAAATGTTAGTATGGGAGTTCAAATATTTACATCACCTGTAATTAAAGGAAATGTTTTTGGTGCATTTATTTTTCAGGATTCTTCCAGTGTTTGGTTTGCTGTGTATCTATTTGAAGATATCACAGTACAGCTGTGAACACCTGCATTATTGGTTGAGACTGCAGATATTGTGAATGTCTCAATCCATTTACTATTGAGACTAATACACACAGACTGCAGACAGGGACTTTAAGAAATGCCTTGGATTTTTTTCGACATAGTTTTTTGATTGTCTAATCAAAAGGATTTTAATTTCCTTGACAGCAAATACTCTGTTTGAGTTGAGACAAACTCATGATCTGACAACGGAGTTTGCTGCTCTATCGTTTTCTAGTCAATCAAGCTCTCCCAGCGAATATCCTTCTCCCTGTCTTCTATCAATTAAACAAGAAATTACCCAGATAGTTTGTCAAATAAGATGGTGTTACTTTAAATTGAATCAAAATGACAACGTATGACTCGAATGGGTGTATTGGTCTACACATTCCAGAGTACACAAATCAGAAACAAAGGCCTGGTTTTGTCATCATTTGAGCATTACCAGCTGTGTGCCACTTGAAAAATGAATTTTTGCCAGTCAATCATTTCACTAGTCCTTTCCCAGAGAATGATGTCAGTCATTTTTGTCTTATCGAGATTGTCAGTAAGTTAACTATCAATACCGACAAGCTATAAAGTTGTAGTTCAAGTTATAAAATGAACAGGCTCAACTGAAATTATTACCAAGGTTCATCCGAATTTGTCATCCTGGTGCCGCACCTACTCACAGTGGTGCAATAATTACACTTTTATATACAGCTTGTAAATCAATTCTCTCAGTCTTGTTTCCAAACATGTGACAACACATGTTATTGAGCCTGAGGGGAACTGTGAGCCCCCACTGACCAGGAACCCAGAGCTGCCATCATGTTTTCTCACACGCTCAGCCAACGCAGACCTCTGCTCCAGTGTGAACCTCCCAGTCGAGCTGACAGCTCTGTGTCTTTTAACTGCCAAGATAAATCACCATGCACACTTCCTGCTGTCACCACGGCAACACGAGCAATACACGTACCTTTGCCTAGCGAGCAGTCTGGAGTGCCAAAGTCCATCAGGCTGGATATCTCTGTTGGGTAGCACATGTCTGTCACCATTGTCTTCTGTCTGTGATGCACTGATGGATCTGCAGGGGAGACAAATGGAGGTTCACAACATGTTTATTCTCTCATCAAAACTCTATCCATATATACACACAGTCAGGTTCTTCTAATATGTTAGGATCGTACTAAAACACTGTAGCCGTGTTAGCGTCAGCAGGACTGTCATATCAGGCCATTAATTCTGACGGGATGTCAGTTCAGCACACTCCAGAGCTTTTAGAGGATACAAATATGAATTTCTCTAAGAAATCTCAGCAGTTGTGATACGCATTTCAAAGAAAATTAAAAAACACACCGCTCAGTAAGTATGATGTAATTTAATAATACTTCATTCTTTTTTAACTATTCAGCTACTGTTTTACTCCTTTTTGCCTTTTTTTACGCTTTCCCTCTTTCACACCCTTTCCACGTTTTCAAATTTAATCTGCCCACAAATAAAATCCTTCCATTTATATGATCTCACTACACTTCACTGACCCATTTTTGCGCTCTATACATTCAGCTAATGACACTTATCAAGGGCTTCAATTAAGCTCCACTGACTGAGGCTCATCTATTCAACATTTTCTCTCCCTTCACTTAGTCATTTCTGTGCTGAGTTCAAGATGAAAATGGATTGAAGAAGCACAAACGAAAAGCATCAGGGTCCCTCTGTCTTTCCTCACCTTTTCTTCATGTTTTACCTCCATGAGTAAAGCTATGATGCTAAATATGAGATGAGTCATTAGAGGCAGCGACCTCCTCACTCAGCCAGGGACTCCTTTTTGAAGCAGATACCAGCATTTCCTCTCGAAGAGAGTTTAAGATCTAAAGTCCTCAAACTGAAAGTATTCTGCTGATTTTATGCATCATTCCTCAAGGTCTAAAAATTGGATTTTATGATACACAGAGGCATCGCAGCACCGTCTATAAACAGGTAAATGTTTAAATGAAATATCTTTCCTCAGGCGCCTGTTAAGAAGCAGCCATCAGCTCAACCACTTAGCCTCCCTCATCTGCACATTTTGACAGTTTCAATGTCATGATCGCATGGTATTTATCCAGATTACTGACCTTCTTCTCCCTTTTCCCCTCGCCTGTCCTCCTGACCTGTCAATAACTGTTTAGGTGTTGTTAAGCTGACCTTTTCTGTAGGCTTTAATATGGAGATTGGACAGCAGGCGGGCTCATGCCCGGTTGCTCTGAGGCTGCTTTACTTAGCAGCAACAGTAATGAGAGGAAGAGGGAGACGGACAGGATGAGGGTGCTGGCAGAGGGACAAATTAAGAAACAATCTGTTCCAGCACTTCGTTGAAAGTGACAACGCTTTATGCACTTAAAAATAAAAATGTCAATACATAAAGTTACGGCCACAACATAAGGACTGTTTTAACTAGAAGCAACATTTAGTCACTGTTAAATGAGCAGCATTTCAATCAGAAAAGTTAACAATGTTTGCAGCACATTTGAATATTTGTGTCCTTTATACTTTTCCTCCTAAGGGAGGTTTTTGATTAGGACCATTGTATTTCAAGGGGAAAACAGCCTGTCACCGTGTATGTGTCAGTGCTGTAAAGCATGTGAATGTGCCCTGGAGAGGTGTATTTGTGGGAGTGGGCAGTATATCTGCCGCCTCATTTTTCCTGATTGAAGTTCTGCCTAGAGAGGCCAAAGGTTAAAGAAATTATGAGGTCAAGCTGTGCAGGTTTGTGCCCTTTCTGGATTCAAACCAGGCAGAAACAAACTGAATTGTAGAGAAAATATTTTTGCTGGTGTATCTGTAAATGTCTCTCTAGCTAGATGCCTCTGCAGGGGCAGGCTGTTTTGACTGACAACTGAGCCAGTGGTCTGATAAAGTGACAAAGCTATACCAGTGAAATATATGTGTTTGAAATTCAGGGTTTTCACTCCATCAGATGGGAATAAATCAACATGGACTGTCTTCAAAATAGGGTAGGTCACTTTAGACATTTAAACTGTCTTATCAGATGGGTAACTGTATATAAACCTTGTTTTTTACTGACAATTTGTTATGTCACACTCACATCATTGCCAATTTGCAGGTTATCTTGTTGGTGACTATTAATGGGTTTCTCAATAGTTACATGTCACTAAGTTCCCACCTTGAGATAAAAAATGTTTTAATGGTTCTTAGATCTTCTTCTGTTTATCCATTTTAATCTGCATTTTCACCTACCAATTAAGTTACATACAAATTGTAATTACATTTGATTGTTTGTTTAAAAACTAACATCTTCAGCCAGTTGGTAGGTAGTCATTTTTGTGCTTGAGGCAGAAATTTTCTTTAATGTGCTTCTTTAGCTAAATGCAAAAAGGAAAACAAAATAAATAATTTATAGAGCAGATCCATATTACTTTTACCAAAAGATGTGCTTTTTTCAGTTGAGCTGCAAAGTGTCAGCATAAATCTTTCAGAAATTATAGAGACTTCCTTGCAAGGAACAGGGGAAAAGCACAGTCCTCACAGGGGAAAACAACCACTAGTTATTAATGAGAATATTCTGCGTAGAGTGTGTGACCGCAGAAACACCCCCAAGTGTGGTAGGAAGTCGGAGAGGCTAATCAAACATCTGACACAACTTCCCTGCCTGAGTCTCAGCAGAGGGAGGCAAACAACATGTTTGTGTCATGATGGAAACAGGAGACAAACACTCTGTGGGAGGCAGAGTGGGTATTCAAGCAGAAATAGGAGGAAACTATCATCTGTGTGCAGACAGCTTATTATTGCCCACCCTCCACCAACCTTTAATTACACTGGCATTCAGTCTGTCATGCAGGCGACACACACATTCATCCCTGTATCAGCCATCACACTGGACAGGATGAGGACATCACCATGCCACTGTGGAGTCACATCACCCTGAAATTCAGCCCTGCTGAGTACAACACGGTATTTAGTGTTGTATCATTTAGAGGGACTGAGAAAAACCTGTGAAGGTAGCATTTAAAAAGAAAAATTACACAGGCTGGAAACATACTGTAATTACCAGGACATGAATGTGAGTAGGCTAGAATTGAGAGGTGATTGACGATCATAGTCCTTACTGAACAAAAACTCTGAAGGTTTTTAGTCTGTGTTTGGGGCAGAGGGTGTCAGTGTTGATTGAAGGTTGTGCTGCAGATTTAAGTGCAGCAATTAGACTAAAGTAGATCTGAACTCACTAGGTGCCCTTGGTGGCCATTCTTCTCTGTCATAAAACTCAGGGCAAGGCTCAAATGCTTCCATAAAATTGTACTGTTGTGTTCCTGGTTTTACAGATGATAAATGCAGAGAAACTGTGATTGTCACAGGTAAATTTGAACTATAAATTCTCTGAATGTCTAAGACGCATTCTGATGGTAGCTAATAACTATCCAACAATAATGTTAGCATTCAGCCACTTCCTAGGTTACATTAGCTAACATTTGCTAATCTAGCCATCATTACTTTAAGAATTTTATGTGAGGCCTTTCCTACTGAACTAAATGATAGAACTAAATGTAAGGTTGTCACTTCCTATCTGTAGCCTTGTGCTAAATTTAACTGCTGGTTGACTATAGCTAATAGTTATTAAAAAATGTGTCTAAATGTGAAATATGTCCCTATTACTGTTCATTGTCTTGTTTTGTTTTTGCTGCCGAAGTAGGGAAATGATAATGATTGGTTGGTTTACTACATCAAAATAAAACATGTGACACGTCTGAAGGTCATTATAATAGTATTTGGGTTTCCCTGATGATAACATTAAAAATGGCTGCCATGTGGGTATATGGTCAAGAGCTGAAGTAACACTGTGACATAAAAAAAAAAGGAGTTGAGATGTCGTGCTGAGAACAGGCTGTCATAAACTGAAAGTGCAAAGCCCTGCAGAATTTAACCATTTCTCTGTGGTACAGAGCAATTATTCCCCATTAGGATGACAATAACCATAGTGTTCACATTTCTATTATTTCCTCTCATGCATTTAAATTGGCACAGCATAATGTGAGGAGGAATTTGAAACTCTATCTAAATGGAATTTCACAGCAGCGGCGACAGTGAATGAATTAACAAAGCTAAATGATGTAAAGCCTTTTTGGTTTCTCACCTTTGGCATCAACTGATCCAGAAAACCTTGTTTGGTTACACAAGATAACTGGATTGAGTTAGCTTGTGATGTTCAAAAATCTCATAAGGGAGGCTCCTGATCCCTGACCCTAACACTCACAAGTCACTTCTGGTATTATCAGGGACAGACACATGGGTCACATTGAAATCCCTTCACACAGAACGCCGACACAACACTTTGTATCTCCTATGGTAGCTATCAAAATCAGTGTTCGACTCAGATGGGAAAATAAATAAATCTTCTATATGATGGAGCCTGACATGAAATCATAAAAACTGCGAACAAAATGTTGTGTTATACCAAAAAATGACAAATAGAGGCATCCTTTAACACAGGTTGTAAATGTGTCTTATAATTATTTAACAACAGAGGCGAAATACATTGAGGGAAAGCTTACTTAGTATTCAATGCACTTCTCACACCACAGGAAAAAGCAACAGATAAATTCTCCTCTGGGACAGATTGTAAGTGAAACTTTATGCTATATATCGAAGGTCGAGCTGTCACATCTCTATTAAACGACCAAAACATGGAGCCAAACACTGCTGCAAAATGTCATTCCCCTAACATTTTTCCCTGCCCGGGGCTGAAAACTTACTGTCTATTAATCTGTGTTTATAATCATAGGTGACACAGGGAATCAATACTCGCAGCACTCACACAACATTAAGCCTGAGAGGCTGCTCCAAGGCTGCTGTGATCCATAGCCTCTGGATGCTGTTTGGGTGCTGCATTAAGAGCACAACAGCAGCCTGCCCCGAGGAAACATGCAAAAAAACAAGAACCTTCAGGGACACATCCATTACATCAATGCGGAGAAAATGCTTGAGGTAGATGAGTGTCCAGGGTTGCCAGCGTTAGGGCCAATGTTGTTCAGCTTGGAGCAGTCTATAGTTTGGTCGCATTTCTCCCACTCTAAATATTTCTGTGTGAAAGGGCAATATGAAGGAAGTATTTTAAAATGACAACATCGCAAGTTCGAGCATGCTGAGGGGCACTCACGAACCTCACAAAGCCCTGTTTAGTGTTGTTAAACTGTAACTGCAGAACTTTCATTAGAGGACAAATTGTTGGGTGTTAGGAAAAATATATTGTGCGATAAAAAGGTTTCCATAGAATTCGCATTTAGGATGGATTTTGCCATTGCATCTTGCAAACATTTAGCAAATTACAGAGTTGTACAGTTTTATGGCAATTGTTGATTATGATCACATTTTCTGATTTGTCAGTTATTGAATTACTTTGTATTTACATTAAAAAGCATCCACAATTGGTGATGTTAGTTATTCGGTACTTAAGGAGAAATGTTGCGTTGGACATGTTTTTGTCTGAAGTGAAAACAAATTAGGTAAAAATTAAAAAAGGCTTTCCTTTTTGTAAATCTACTGTGAAGATAATTGATCAATAACAGACATTACAAGGTGTCCCCTAACTTAACTGTATCAATTTATGGGCATGACTAACAAGTGCTGTTTTAAACCTGAAACTATTCACACTGAACGGCAATGAACTTATCAACTATTGAGTTGGTTTATTATGACCATGAATTGAGTGTGATTAACTGGACATTTCCCAGCACCCTCAATGGTTACCATCATGTCTATAAAGTATAAGGTGTGTAATGTTATGCAGACCAAATAGTAAGTTTATTTTCAATTTAATTTGAAAATAAAAATGTATGAAAATCAGGTGATTGAACATAACATCAGCTATTTTCAAGATTGACAGTTGTTGTTGATTTCCTACATTCCCCTAAACAGTTGGGAATAAACATTGTACAAAACTTCTCCAACATTTCTATGATAAGGGAAATTTTGTATACTTAGATGAGGTATTTTTTGAATAAGTATCATTTGTGATCACACACCTCACATGCAGAAAAAATAATAATACAGCGCTCGGCTTTGTGATCGAACTGATCTGTGCTAGTATAGTGATACCGAAACAGCTGAAGGGCTCAAGTGAGCAGACACTACTTCACTTGATTATTTATAACAATTCCATCAGGAAAATCAGGTTGTGGGTTTAATGCCTAACCTCGGGGTCACTATGGAGGATGTAGTTATGAATCCTTCCATAAGACTACTATGATGATCTGTGATGGCAGTAATCGCATTGGGGAAATGTCCTGCTACGCTACGGTAGGAGACTAGAGCTTAAGGATAAGCAGTTTGTGCACAACAATAACAAAAAAACACATCGTCCTTCATGATGGCTATCTCATGGATATAGACATCATACAGATAAAGGACAGCCCGTCAGGTATTCATAATCATTACTGTGGTTTGGAAAAAAGTTAAGTTTTATAAAATAAATGTTTCTGTAACCGTGTAGGATAAGCTACTGCCAGTGGCGCTGTAGATAATCCAACAGCCTCTTGGATGAGCACTAGAGCCAGTTTAATGTGCAGCTGGTTCAGTATATATAGTCTGTCATGCATGGGCTGCAAATACACAAAATATAAACAACATCAGGTCCGATTAATTTCTCTAGACAACTCGGGTTTTGGACACCAGACAGATTTTTTAAATATATATATATAAAATAACGTTTATAATTGTAACATCGCCAAATGCCTGAGGAATGAAAGCTGCATCAGAGATGCCAAGGAAAAGATTTACATTAAATTAAATTGAAGGAAATAATCTAAAGGGTATAAATCAAATTATAATCCCTGTAATTTCTTAAATGTCATATATGCTGCAACATCTTCACAGTTACACTTTATGCCCGATGGACACAAATTTGTAATCATAAACACACAAACACAACACCCAAAGATACACACTATATCCCTCTCTCACTCACACTCCACATGCAACACACACATGCGAGTTTGAACAGACAAACACACACAGAATTTACAGCTCATCTTGCTGATACTGAGGGTCACAGCTGGTCACAGGGCATCATCTGCCCTGCCAGGACCCAGAGGCTTTGCCGGACAAGGGAAGCCAGATGATGGAGGATTTAAAGTGAAGATTAAGCAGAAAATCTGCCTGGAAGATATCCAGTACTGACAGAACCTCGAAAAATTCCTCCAGCTCCTTGTTCCAACGCCTTTCCTTCCTTTAGTAAATGCTAGGATGATGGCAGCAGTAGTGGGATGGCTCTTTAAAATTGTCCCAGTGTGTACGGACATTTGGAAAATGTGAGTAGTTCAGCTGAACTCTTTCCTCTTATAGGCCTGGGAATTGATTAACACTCTTTTCACAGATGCCAGTTCCACCACACCCATCCCAGCTGCCTTTGTAAGATCCAAGAAGGACAAACGTTGTTCTGGACAGAGGATGCCTGAAGATCATCTAACTCACGACAGCTAAAGGAGGAGTCATGATTGAAAATTGCATCATTTGTTTTTTAAATCTAAATAAGGCTTTGAAATAACAGCTCCAAACCCCCACAAATTGCCATACTTGCAGCCATATTCTTCTGACTCATGCTCAGGCTAGCTCAAATGCTGCACAATGTTGTATTTGTGTGTTCTGGGTTGTAATTGTACAAAAACAGGGTATCTGAAAATTGCAGTCATTTAATTTCATCTTAATCAATCACCAACTAAAACAAAACACAATCTATAGTAGCCTACAATTCAACATAAAACCATATTTCAAAGGACAACAAAATATTTGATAAATCATAAGCTACTGTTAAACAACAACAGCTATGGTTGTGTTAGCTAGAAACGTACATCCTAGCTAACCCTACTGTACAAGATGTGAATTCCTTATGTTAGCTATTGTAACTTTCCTGCTACCTATCTCTTTTCACACTACCAAAGGGAAATATTATTTCTGAGCGAATTTGTAGTTAAGAGTTATACTGTAACTAGAAAGTTTCAGAATGCTACAATTGCTTTCTATCAATAGCATAATATGTTGTTTACAGATGATCACTGTTCATAGTCCTTTTTGTTGGATGCTAATGTACAATAATTTGTTGGATATCCTTATTTTCCATCACTTAATACCCACAGGGACACAGCAGTATGCAATTTTAACAGTGTTAGGTTCCACTTTGAGAGGAAATAGCTGTTGTGTGAATATAACAATGAAGGAAAAATGAAGGACTCCACGGGGGGAACAGAACTCCAAATCTTGGTGGAAGCCTTCAATACACAACAATCTGACCAGTTGGTGTGTCACTGTGTTGAGCAATGTGTTTCTTCTCCCCCTTTTCATAATTCTGCCCTCTGTCGTAATACTTTTGATGTTTTTGTGAAGCACTTTGAATTGCCTTGTTGCTTAATTTTGCTGTATAAATAACCTGTGCCTTGCCTTGGTATCAGTGGTTTGGAAAACGAGCACAACCACTTTCTGTGAAAGTAGCTGCAGTATAATATTTAAGGCATAGTTTGAACTTTGAAGTGGTGACCATGAGGGAAGCTGGGTAAATGGTTTAATAATAGAACTTTTCCTACCATGTTCACCGGGCTTGGACAAGTCAGCTACTGATGGAGGGAAAGAATCACCTAAGCAGGAAGCCGCCCTGTCAGCTCTACCAGCTCTACCAGCTAACACTTCAAACAGAATGAAATATCACCTGTGGTGTTCAACAATTCATACAGTAAGCTTAACTCAAACATAGCAACTATATCTCAGCTGGAGCCAAAATAACAGTCAAATCAGATGGCAATGTGTTTTATTGATTTTAAAAGATACTACTGTGCTGTGACATATCTTGCTCTTGTTATAAATAGCACTTGCCTGCTAGAGTTGCCACTAGTGCCTATAACAGATGCTAATTGCAGGAGAAAAGCAGAGAGAACACAAAAGACACGCTGTGCTCCTGGCATCAAGCATTATAGGAAAAAAAACAAATTTCTGCAATCTTGGAACCAACAACAAAGTCTGGAGCTATTAGTCAAAAGTTGTCGTCTTGCTGTAATGACGCACAAACTGGCAGAAACAAAATGCATCTGGGAGTTTGAGAGATGTAAAGAAAGGCCTATATGGTAAACAACTTCACTTCAGAATCAGTGAGACATCCTTTTTTTGTAAAAATATGATTTTATCATATACCTGCACTAAAATAAACACATAAATACAGTTAATTGAATGATCTGGTATTATTGGATATGGTATTAAAACATGCTAGCTTCTATTTCTGTACCAGCAGGGGGGATGAATACATGAATGTCTGATTCAGATTCAGATAGAGCATACTATTTTTCCAGAGGGTAAACTTGTCTGGGGTCTTGATATTTAACTGAAGATTATCCCCAACTGTAAGAAGAATTGTGAATACAATTACTGTAAATTTTTAAAACAGGAAAAATCAAACATCAGCTAATAAATCTACTCTATGTATCTATGTAAAACACACCACATGTCAGCACTTAACACTTCAATCATGTCGAATCCACTTAACAACTGTTTCGTCAAATGGCACTAAAAATATATTGTGCAACCGCTGTGGTCTACAACCTTATCTTCAGATTAAGTACTTTGATCGCCGTGAGATTAATAATATGCAACACTGAGGGAACCAAAGTTTTCACAATAGGACTTTTACACCAAAACTGCACGTGGACATTATGCAGAGTGATGCTAAATATTACCCATGAAAAGAGCAGCTGTGCTATTTTCAGTCTGCATTCTGTAAAAGGTATCAAAGTTATACTAAACTTAAGCTGAACCCCAAAAAAGTGCATCCAATGAGATTGCAGTCCAGAGAAATATGGTGTCAAAATTAAGTTTGGGCAAATAAACATGAGCCTTGAACATCCTTATCAGCAACTTTGTGCCGTTTCATTACAAAAACTACTGTCTTGCGCTTGTAAAACATTGTAAAGAGCAGATTTAAGCTTATCTTAGACCCACACAGAAAAGAAAAGAGGCCCCAACAACAGTGTCCTGTGTTTGAAGACTGATCCTAAGGGTGAAGTATTACTTGACTGACTTCCTCACAGACTTATTGGCAGAGAAAAACAAAGCCAAGTGACTCCAAAATTAAAGCATATCGATAATAATGCATGGATATAACATATATAAAATCTAAAGTAAATCATTGCTTGTGTCATTATAGCTTTCGACAACTGTTAGCAGTCATGTTAGCGCCGCAGGCAGCTGGTTCATGAGGTTTGGGGTAAAATTACATTATTTAACCTTTCTTAACACTGCTCCTCATCACTCACACTACTACACTTGCGTTGCATAATAAGCTTTAGGGATGTACAGTATGAGAGTGTGAAAAACAGTCACTCTGTTATCCACAAAGGAAGAAATACACCACAGAAAGCTACATCCCTGTTCTGCAGTGATGAATTGCCAATTGGGTTGGCAAGTTTTACAGTAATGGTGAAATATTCAAAAAAAGATAAATGATCCAGGAAGCTATCCTCACCATGACTTCTACTCACATAGTGTTACAATAGATGCTACAATCTTTAAGGTCATTGCCTTCCTCCTGCAACACCTTACATTTCTATGAGAGCCTGAATCAGCTTTTTGCTTTGAACGGCTCTGACTAATGTCTGAGTGCAGGCCTAATCTGAAGAAAAGACTTGACCACTCACTCCTCTTCGACCGCATCAGAGAGCAGCAAAGAGATGAGTTTTTTTGTGCAGCAGAGAATCCACTTTGAAAATCTAATCCTCCTCCTCTCCTTCTCTGTCAAAGCTTCAGCCCACATAAGACTGTAATTAGTGGGATAGCAGTGGAAGTGCTAATTAGCATCTCAGCTAAGTTTTAACTTAACCACAGTGTTTCATGCACATGTCATACGCATACCACAAAACTGGGTTTTACTTCTTTGCACAGTGTACTTTACACATCAACCAATTACTGAAGATTTCTACACCTGCAACCACAGTGTTGGCATTTGGTTATTTATAATGAAGACTTCCATTCAGTTTCAGTTTGTTGAGAGAAATAATATCCCCAATTTCTCTTACAACATCTCCCTCTTTTCTTAGATCCCATTTAACATGGCAGATGGCTGCCTTTATGCAATGATAACTTTAGAAAAAACACAGACTGAAAGTAGCTCGTGCATAATGGTAGCTGCAATTTACTTGAAAAAATGTTGAATGGTAATGTATGGTTATTACAGTATTACAACGACCATTCTTAGACCATCATAAACATGACAGATGTAAGTGATTAAGATGAGACCAATCCATTGCTGAACCTGAAGAAGCTTCTCTTTGACAATAAACTTTCTATCAGGGTGAATTATTCCAGAGTAGTTAATTATGGTTGTCAGCAGGATGTGAGAACAAAAAAAAAAAATAGTCGTCTTATTTATTGTGTGTAAAAAAACAAGGGGACATGAGATTCAAGCAAACTTTTATATTTCCTTGTTATGATTGAAAACGTTTTATCGTGTGACTGATTTAAAGTCTTACCACCAAAACCTTGTGTTGAAAACAAACCAACCAACCAATTCAACTGACCAGTACAGAATACAGATTTATGATCAAGGAAATCCTTGGGATCAGAATAGGTTCAGGTAACATAGTAGCAGTATTGTAGAGTATGATATAATCAAACTGTACAGTCTTCAGTTATTTTAGAACAACAGGTAAGCTATAGAGTTAGTTACATGCTAAGAAATGTGAGCATCTCCTCTTAGAGTATTCACCGCATCATCACTGCAATTAAATGCCATCTAAAAATAAGCCATCTCCAGCTTTGTGTGAGCGAATATATTTGAGTAATCAATGCTGTTGGAAACACAACTCTTCCGAAGGAGAAAGGCAAGCCTCCACAACTAAGCTAATGCTCCCCAACAGCAGTATAGGTCTTTTTGTGAGATCAAATTGTAAAGAACAGTGAAGTAGACTAATGTGAAATTTTTATGTCCAAGTTGAAAGTATGCTGATGAAACTATGTCTCCATGGGAGACAATAGAACTTCCACCGGCAGCTGTCAGGACAACTGGATGATGCAAGCTGGTGTTGGAGATTTCTTTTCAAAACCCAGAAATCTAATTTCAGGGGGGAAAAAAAAACACAACTTCATTATTACACATTTATAAGATGTGGGGAATGTGGCCTGTAAGAGTCAATGTGCTTTCTATCATTAACCTGATGTGCTTCAGTTACAGATCTCTCTTCTTTGTTGTCTGCTTGCTCTCCTTTTTGTAAAGCTAATTATAGACAGGAAACAGGGTGTGTAGGCAGCAGTCCAGAAGGCTTCTCCACCTGTCCAGGAAGTTGACCTTTTGTGTGATACCGTACATCAGAAGTGCAGACAATAGCCCACTCGCTTAGTGCTCCACTGCGTGATTGATGTTCTCTCATTAGCTGTAGGAGTTAAAACTGCTGAGAGCGACGCAAGCACTCTCTCTGTGTGTCAGTTTGTAGACTCTTCATCCACCCTGTGCTTTCTTCTACTTCCACCAGCACTGCAGAGTCATCCTCTTCCTCTATCTGTCCTCAATCCTCCTTCATCAATCAACCTCTTCTGGAAGTTTTAAACCATTCCAAATCCCTCAACTCATCTACTTCTTTCTCTCTCAGGAATTATTTCCTCATGATTATTAAGATTCCTCTCCCGTCCCTGTGCTGTGGCGTAGCTCCTGCAGTGATAGATACTCTCTCTGTCTTCTTTCTCTTTCCGCCCCCTTTGCTTCCTCTGCTTTGCCCCCCCCCCCCCCCCGCGCCCCACACACCACCTCCCCTTGGTCGGTTCTGCGTCACTGATCACCCCTCCTTCGATTCCACTGGGGCTTCTTCCCAGGAGTGTAACTGCAGTAATAAGAGCTGAGAGGCTCGGAGACGCACACTGTTGGCGCCCTGCAGGGCTGCCTTTAAAGTCAGGAACACTCAAACATACAAAAAGCAAGAGCAGAAAGAAAATGAGAAAGTCTACATAGAATGAAAGTGAAGTATTTCCAAAATCCATCTATATACATTCATTTTCTGCAAATCATGATGACACTAGCATCTGCACAGTGAGAGCACTGCCGATATCAGCATGGTGTTGTCATCAAATCAGAAAATCTGAAACAACATGAGTTTCTGTTCCTGTGTCTCCCCCGAGGCTCTGCACTCTCAGGAGGGAGAGCTAGATTGACTGGAGACCTTCATTGTTTCCCTCTTCCTCCTCAATGTTGTCTTGTTAATTAATGAACCTTCAGCTCAGTGTCTTCAGGCAACGTTTTGTTTCCTTTTTCCACCACATTTCTCAGACCTCCCAAGACACTCCTGAGCATTTGGCCATGCAACCTTGTACAATAACCATGCTTTTTCTTTTCTGAAGAGCCAAAGAAAGCAGCTATTTCAACACCGGAGGATCAATTTATCACAACAGTTATAGTGTGAGATTTGTCTGCAGGAAAGTGTGCTTAGTCTTGTGGAGAGCAGAAGATTACTTTAGAATTCACAGACGGGAAACGTGTCTGAACAGCCTAAAGGAAATAATTCAGCTTATATCTCACTGAGAAATATGAAATGTAATTTTACGGGTCAGTACAGCGCTCTCTCATCAAAAGTTAAATGTATCCCCTGTTAAATTATAAATCTGCTTTGTGTACCATCAGTTATTAATGCTATAAATTCTAATAAGTTCAGCTTCAAGCTTCATAAGTATTCTGAAATCAAATCAGCCTTTTTTAAAGCACAGACAGAAACAAGCTACAAGTTGATAATAGTGACTAACCTGTCATAGAAACTCATATTCCGAGTCCTACGCAAAGAAAGGAGTAAAATATGAATAAAGGGTAAGGAGGTAAGAAAAGGAGACAGTCCATAACTGAAACATTTACAGCTGAGGTCATTAATAAAAGTTTTAAGGCAAAAAATCTGGTTTATGGTTAAAAAGTTTGACAAACTGAAAGTCATCGACCTTTAAAACTGTTTCATTGTTTATTGCTATCTTATTGCATTCATTTAGGAATCAATTTTTCCACTTAATGATCTTTACCCTATCTCAATATCAGGAGATACAACTAAACAAACTGTAAACAAAGACCAAGACCAAGTATTTATAATTATAATGTAACTTTTTCCACAAGTCATTGAAGCACACTCATTTCCTGAGACATTCTTCAGAATGGGTCCTGGATGATATCTACAGTCCTGATTGCTGATTAGCCCAGATGGATGAAGCAGCATATGTGAGGGCAAACTCCAGTGTATGTACTGTCAGACCCTGTAGCTGAAGTCACAGTGCAGAAAAACTTCATTAACCTCCAAATGGTGTTGTGTGGACCAAAAATAAATAAAGCTATATCAGCAAACAAGAGAAAGTGGCGCTGTTTTTCTAAGTCCAATGAAGATCACATTTTGAGAGATTTAACTTTTTTTTTGCGCTGCAAATAACATTTTAAAAACACAATCCCCAATGAAAAACATTGTTTTCTCTTGATAGATAAATACAGTCTTATAAATGGTCAACTTGACATCAAAAGGCACTGGCTATCTTTAAATATCTTACATTTTAACCACTGATTACTGAAATTATTTGCTGTCAAAGTTTGAGTCACATTTGATTTAATCTCACGCTGCTCATTTAACAGGTGATAACTTAATTTACACAGAATCCTAAAACTTTTTTATCTTACTTGCTACTAGCAACCTCAAAACAAGCAACTTGAGAGGACTTTTTAAACTATTGTTGCTTTTTGGCATTCCATCCCATCATGGTTGCTAAGTAACAGTTGTGCTGGCAACCTTTCGGCTTAAACTTTAATCCTCTCTGAAGAAAATGTTTAGGACTGTCAGAGGAAGTAGGAGGGACTAGTACAGAATGATTAATGCAGCTTTAGAGCCGAGTGTAAGGGGGGAGCATCCTAATTATTGATTTATGTCGGATTAAAAGTCAAAAAGTTTTCACACACAAGTCACCTCAAAGCTCACACAACTCCTGACTCTCATTAAAGTACACAACAAAGACTGAGCTCTCAAATGCAGCTCTGATTCCTAAAATGAAGCTCTCTAAAAGAGACCACAAATATCACACACTCCTTGTTAGTTATGTACATTTCTTACTTTTTTTTAAAGGTCTATTGTTGGGCCTTTTCGCTAAAGACAGGATCGTGGATAGAGTCAGAAATGGGAGAGAGAGTGGGGAATGGCATGCAGGACAGGAGCCACAGGCAGGACCCAAACCAGGACTGCCTGCCCAGAGGACTACTCTGCACATGGTGCACACACACCAACCACTAGGCCACCAGCGCCCCAGTAATGTCATTTTCAGTGAAACCCCTCCCCCCATCATATGCCTATATTAAATCAAGCTATCATTTGCATCACTTGTTCTACAAGGAGTGATGTCATAACAAATAGATATAAAGAACCTAGAAGCAGCATGGTGTCCTGGATTAGAAAATTTGAGTTTCGATCATGAAAGGGAAGGTAGTTTCATCAACGTACAGCAAGGTACCCAATAACATTCTAAATGTTATATTACAATGACAAAAAATATTGATAAATACACATATAGCCATAGATAAATAAGAGAAGTCATTTAGAATGAAGGAATCTGCTCAAGTAAGTCTCTCCAACACCTAGGTGCTCTTTGAAATTAACCATCTCTATCTCCATACCTGATCGTGGTCTAGAAATGTTACAGCTGCTGGCTGCTGGTGGATCAGCAGGACTCGAGCTGAACAGGCTAGTGTAATGCTTGAGAAGGAAGTTTTAAAAAAAGCCACCAAAAGCTCAAAAGAATTATAATGTAATCAATCTTAGCGAGCTCATCATAACAAGGCTGACAGAACCACAATAACTGATAGGATGTGTGAATTTATCACAGTATTGTCTTACTAAATAGCTGTTCCATCCACAGGAATCAAAACACAAAAGATACAAATAAGGAACCAATATGCCTCAGAAGACTCATCTATGGTGTCAGATTGTTGTCCTGGTACGCTGAGCAGCGCTGCATAATGATTCACACTCCTCCACTTCCTGTTTCATGATGTGTCTATGCCCCCCTGTGACGCCAACTTAATTAATTTGAAATGTATCATCCAATTATGTGCACTCGCGCATGCACAAATACACACAGTCACATAGATGGCCTTCAGAATGGAAAAGAGGCCTTCAGTTTCAGATGGCCACAGATTGCTGATCACAAGGTTAAATGATAGCATGGTGTGTGTGTATCCATTCATATCTTATTACAAGGCTGCGAGAAACACAAGCTCATAAATCAAAAGTTGCTGCACTGCAGCTGCACAGCGCTCACAGAGGTTAAAGGTGGACAGCTGGTGCACACTGAGAGTCGCTGCATTTCTTACCCTGGTACGAGAAGTGATGCATCGCTGCCCTGCCTTCAGTCATCTTAGATCCACGCAGTTCCCACGGTATACAACTGGGCCGCAACATCTTCTCAGTGCTCAACATGATAGAAAAATCCATATCTGAGCTTCTGTCTTTGCATTCTCCCTGTTTCTGCAGCATTAGATTACTGCTGGGAGGATCCCAGATGAGGGATTGGACTCAGATTATCATGGGATCAGTTCACGCCCTCCCATCATTTCCACCCCCCACCTAGCATCCATATCTACTTCTATAAAGCTTACTGTACCCCCCTGCGGTGGTCTTGCCCACGCTCTGATCACGCCATACCAGCAGATGGGACATCCCTCTATGAACCAAAGATTTTGATACACTGCTGGTATGTACTCGTTGATAATCCGGGACCTCCACCCTCCAACTGTGTAATCAGACAGCTGAAGTCGACTGTATAAGAAAGCTAATACCTGATTGTGACAGAGAGGCATATGTAAGGCAGAGACAATCTTACTGTAATCCTTTGATACTGGCAGTATTAAAGGATTGCATCCACTCCATTTGAATCATGCAGCATGGTGGCAACAATGTCTGAACTCCCTCCAATGCCAGGAGTGCTTTTTACATTTACTCTTGTAGTAATAGTCTGAGATTCAGCTGCTTCTTCAGTTTACCCCACGAGTCAGTAGTGGAAATCAAATTATGTCACTATGCTGTTTACTCCAAGAGTTTTTAAGCACTTCTGTGTCAGAGCAGATATCAGAGAATCACATTAAAGCATGATGAAATACTGTAAACGTTGCCAGAAATACTGTACATCTCTCTTTTCACTGTGGTGGAATACTGTGCAATTCTGATTATTACTTAGCTCACTTTCAGAGAAGCACACCCATGCTTCATATTATGATGGTAAAACTTTACCATCATAATTATCAGGTACATGATTTTAAATATGCCCTAATGTCCAAGAAAATCTCAAACTGCTTTCATAAAGTGACAACAACCTTTCCCTAAACCTGACAAAACAGCAACCAATCTGATCAGATTTGTATCAGCAGTGATTTGTAATACTATTGAAAGGTACAGAGAAATGATTGTGTCCTGCATCCAATCAGAATCAGATTTCCTCAGTAAGCACATGACAAGTTTTTATCTGATATAATAACTAGATTAGAAAAATAATGGCTGCATGCGTGTTTTGAGGTAATCGCTGTTGCCTCAAAAGCAAAGTTGATTGTCGGTCCAAAGACTTGTCAGGTAGGTTTACTGACAGCTCTATGTTGTTTGTAAATGCTTGATAGTGTTAAGTGTGTACTTACTCCCAGCTGTACCTCACTTTGGGCAAGAATGTCTTATAAATGTAATTGTAACACCATAACACTGTTAAAGCCGCCTACAATATAAAACATGGACGTATAGTCTCAGTGACATCACCCATTGGTTTCTGAAGAGGCATGTTGAAGCCTGAAGAAGAGTTTTGAAGAGCAGTTGTCGCCATATTTAAAATGCTAACTCCACCTAGCTTTTGATCAATCTAGAAACAGGCAAAGAGGTTCAGCTGAGGCCGGCCTGAAGCCCACTTGCAAACAGTTACAATGTGTCCACCTGTCAGCCAAATCAGCAATGCCCAAATGTACGCACATTTATATAAATGGGAATTTTCCCTGTTCTTTTTGGAGCCAGACTCCAGTGGACACTTGATGAACTGCAGTTTTTTTTTTTTAGCACTTCTGCCTTGGCTTCAATTTTCAACATAGGTGTTTGCTGCTTGGTAAAAACATAAGAAAGCCCAACTGTCTGTTGACCTTTCAGCCAACATGAGCCATCAGGAACTTTCTAAGCATTAGCATTATAGCTAATTGCTGAAGGGTTCATATTAGAAAATTAAGTACATAAAAGAACTAATCAACTGCTTATTAACAAGCAGAGCGACATCTAAGCAATGTCTTAGGTTTGAACCAAACCCACCCAGCAGCCCCCGTTTCTTTTATCTACACAATGAGAGACAGGAGCCTCGTCTGGAGGAGAGAACCAATTAGTCGTCTCTCCATGGCTTGTCACCTG
The DNA here is from genome assembly GCF_963930695.1 of Labrus bergylta. Lineage (NCBI taxonomy): Eukaryota > Metazoa > Chordata > Actinopteri > Labriformes > Labridae > Labrus > Labrus bergylta. The sequence continues at coordinate 10,827,728 of NC_089199.1, read as the reverse complement.
ACAGTCTGCTCATCCACAGCCTGATGGAGGAGGTTCTCCAGCCCGCTCATTCAAACCAATTAAGTTCCGGAGGTGTATTACCTCACACTCATTACCTGTCTGTCACAGAGGGCTGCTGCCTCTCACATCGCAGCTCATTGGTCTTTTCAATGTCTCACAGTTTTACCCTTCAAATTATTCTCTCTGTTTCATATCATCTAAGATTTTTATTTCCTAGCTGTGCTACTTCTATATGTCTCTTTGTTAGAGGAAAATATTCCCCCCTCAAATGGACATCTGCTACAGTTTAAGTTAAAAAAAAAAAAAAAGCACAAGAGAAATTGAAGAGAAGCTTGTTCATGAACTCTTGAGAATAAAAGATGTGGAAATGCCTTACAGCGCCGAATAAAAACACTGCGGAGACATCAAAACATTCACAAACGCGTACACTGACAAAAGGCTTGCATCCTATCATTGCCCCTCTCTCTTGGCCCACAGAACAATAAAACAAACACTCAGATGTTTGGGTACAAAGGGCTGGACTCATGTCACAGCTGGAGTGTGTATATGGTCCTGCTCGAGCTGTCCAAACAGTTTATATGTGTGAGATGGATGACATATTTGGAACGATTCAAATTCCCACATTCCCCCTTGCAAAACACGCTACAAACGAAGCACCCATAAACCATGTAACATCAGCCTGTCGAGCCAGACTTTGACTCAGCGCAGATATGGATAGAATTCCCCTGATTGCTCTATCAACGCTGGGAAGGCGAAGCACAAGATATTATTCAGCTGTGACAGCTTCAGGGAACAGAAATGTGCAACACAAAAACTGTTTTACTTACACAAGACTACTAATGCTAGATTGTTTTCCTCTGGAAGTCTCATAATCACCTACAATAAAAACTGCTGCAGGTCTATTAGGTGTAAGCAGCCTTTAATAATTACTGTACAGCTCTCCTGCTCCAGGTAGATACACATAGCTTTTCATTTATTCATAAATGCAGCACAGTGTGAGCAGAAATTCATTTTAATCCCTACTGGGCCACTGTTAACTTGCTGAAAGGTCACAACAAGACTTATAAGGAAAATTTGCATCGATTAACAAAAATTAATGGTCACTTGAACTCAACAGTGAGTACCAGAACCTTTAATTGAGTCCAGATGGAGCTCATAGTGAGCCCAGTCAGCTAAACACAGAGCCTGCAGGGGGCCCCGTTGGTCCTGCTGCTAAAAGGAGATGACTAGATCAACTTTTGGTATTCTTTTATTTATTTAACTATTTAAAATGTTATTTATCTTGCTGAACTAATACCCTCATATTGTACAGGCACAGCTAACGTCTATTTTTTTTCAAACTTCTTCTCAGTAAAGGTACTCTTTTTATAACAGAAGGAATCTTTCACAGCATGTAATCAGAGGTGGATAGTTAAAAAGTAGACCTACATTTGCTCCCCATACAGTAAGCACCGCAGTAAATTACAATGTTGAGGTATTTAAGTTGAGTATTTGAATTTTGTCCTACTCTTTACTTCGGTTCATTTTAGAGTAAAATATTTATCTTTTCACTGAAGAGCTATTTCACAATACACACACACGCACGCACGCACGCACGCACGCACGCACACGCACACGCACACGCACACGCACACGCACACGCACACGCACACGCACACACACACACACACACACACACACACTTGTGTAATATGTGTGTTTCTCTCATTCTCTCTATTCCACTTCTGCCCTACTCCCTTTGCTTAACCTTTCCAAATAGTAGTATAAAAAAACCCTAAACAAGCTGTGACTGTGTCAGTAACTCATGTACGGTGTGTCCTTTAAACACCTACAACAATAATTAAGCAAAATTGGGGGAAACTTTTGGGAAACTTTTGAGGGTTTCTTTCTCTTCTCCTGTGTTGTGGCCAATCAAGGGAGTACTGTTTTTTTTTATTATAGAGTTATTGTTTTGTAGTTAGTGTGGGTTTTTTGTTGATTACTTAAGATGCTGGCTTATGCTTCCAGTTCTAACATTTCTGTTGTTTTATAATAATTCGTATTAATCCAGCCCACAGATATTAATACAGCGCCCAGTGTCCATTACTCAGGCATTAGAGATTATAGCCAAGGATCCCAGCAGAGTAAAATAAGTAAATGTTTAACGTCTATCTTTATTTGATGTTGAGCACACTGAACATCACTTAACATGTATCCTGTCTGATCCTGTCTGTGTGTCTGGATAGTTTAATAATTGAGGACAAGCTGTTGTTTCATACAGAAATGTTCACAGCATCTTCTTGATTGTTTTCTTATGTCGTGGGAATGCTTCAGTCACATTGAACTTCAATCTGCAACATATTTTAAAATGTGTCCTGTCCGTGTTCTGCATTTTCAGGGACACATTGAAAGAAGTTTAATGAGCTGGCCGGGGTTTAGTTTATCTAAAAAAATAACAACTGAGATCCACCTCGTAAATATAAATACGCCATCCTGCAGGTGCACCTGGCTTTTAAAGGGAGAGAGAGGTTACACTGATTGGTTCAATCCATGTAACACCCAGAACACACCTATGAAGAATCCCACCTCTTTGCGCCCTGTGCTTAATTTAGTGCTGTGCTTGTGTGCTGCAGAACTACTGTAGTAAGTTGTAATACACGGCCCACATTACTTTGCGCCACACATTATAGACCTTCAAAATAGAGCCCCCCTGCGTTGCTAGACTGCCAGAATAACCATGTTGTCTCTTTTTCTCTTTATTAGAACAGCAGTGATGTTTAACACACCTGTAAATTACTCCCACAACCCTGCCAGCATCCCCCTCATACCGATCCTCCCCCTCTCTACTAATAACACCATAATGATGCTACTGTTAGCACAGTACTGAGGCACTGTGCTTTATGGACTGACCTCAAAATCAATTCTGCTGCACACAGGGTCTATTAATGGAGCTAGGTCTTAAACTCTTCCTCTCCTCTCCCCTCTTCTCTCATAACCTTCTTTATGATAACCTCCAATATTTATCCCCCTGCCTCTCCTCACCTCTTCTTTTCTAGCTTTAGCTTCAGGACTTCACCATGGACAGTAAATTACACACCGCCAGGCCAGGTCTTCTCATTCGAGCTAGTTCTTTGACAAAGCTGGACGTTCTGCAGCCCTGTGGCACATTTTAACCTCATAAAGGGAAAGTAATAGAGCCTGTCTTAGCTGACTTGCAGTAGCTGTGAAAAAGTGCATCACAGAATAAGTTCCTCCCTGAAACTACACCCACAGGTAAAATAGCCCCAGTAAAACACACAAATTACAGGTGGCTTCTATCCCTCTAAAGTGAATACTCTTGGGCGTCCAAAATGTAAAATTAAAAGCCTTATTTTTGCTCTCATTAGCGTCCCTGGTACACATCATTTGCAAATAAGGCGGATTTTGCAGCAGGGATGGAACAGAGGCATACTTGAGGGCTTGGGAGCACATTCCTGGACAGAGAGACGAGCTGAGTCTCTTGCCGTGGTTAATTAGGGGGAGTCTGTGGGAAACCCCTGAATCTGAAACACCCGTCCAAAATAACCACATCACTTCAAGTAATGGCGGCCATGTTGAATGGAACTCATTGTTTGTTGGCCAGAACGAAAAATTCCATCACTTTCGACCAGTCGTCTGAGCTGTCGTCGTAACAGTGAGAGGGCCAATACCAGAGAGAAGCTGTGGTTATAATACCAGACGACAGAGGAGGGGGAATACAAGGATGGTAACTGTAAACAGAGTGGTTAAAGGGGCAATGCACTCATTTTACATGTCAAAGTAGCCTGTTATGTGACCATGGCAAAGACGGCAAAGGCATTATACAAACTACAGTAATAGAAAGCTCCATATAACTTTCTTTTGGGGTTGGTTAAGAACATTCATACCCTAATAACAGAGGCTAGAAATTGTCCACCTGCTTCCATCTCGTGCTCTTTTACCCTGATTTATATGGGGATGCCTTTGGGAGCCCTTTGGGGGTTCAGAACCTTGCCCAAGGACGCTCAGCCATGTGGTCTGGAGGAGCAGGGGATCAAAAATGCTGATCCTCCTGTTATGAACTGTCCTTGTCAACCTTTTGAATCATAACCACCTTGAGCCATCCCCCCTTTTTTTTATTACCCAAAACACTTGCAGCCAACCAGGGGTTGTAGCAGATGTCTACTTTACCCACTTGATAATCCAGCTTTGCATAGGTATCATCCAGCAAGAAAGAGCTCATCATTCAAATAAGGTTGCATTATTAAAAGGATGCAGCATATTTCAAGATAGGATTATACCAAAAGCTAGAAGTCAAGATACCTCATCCTTAGTGTGAATCATGCAAATTGAATGTGTCTGCACCAAGCATGAATAATATTGTCTTTTAGAATCTATTCGAGCAGGGAGACGGATTCAAAGTGTTGACTGTACATTTATATCAGATACAAGATCACATCAATTATTGAATGTCAATTATTTAACTTTTCAATCAGAACATCCAACTTGAAACTTTCAAATTAGATAAGAAAATTAGAAACCATTCAATCAATAAAGTGAGTCCCTGTAATGAGGAGCCATGCTGATGAATGTGTCTTATTACTATGCATGAAAACTGAAATAATGTTGATATAAATGATGAGTCCATCTCTTTTTTGGAAGCCTTCTGGGAATAATAACAAAGCTTTCTATATTTTTAATTTACCTTATTAATCATAATGGGAGCACAGAGCCAGAAAGAAACTGCTGATAGTTTAGTTCGTATTGTCCCTGCAGTTTGCATTATTTAGGATCAAATAGCCGGTGGCAATTTCACTGAGTATCCTATTCATTAATGTATAGCCAATTTGGGAAGACGGTCCCGTCAGCTAAAGAGATAAGCAGGTCTATTTTTGGTGTGTTTGTGTTGATTGATGCTGAAGATATAAAATAATTTAAGACAAACATATGGTGGGTAATCAGATCCTTTTAAGCGTGAAATTAAAGTTTTTAAAAAAAGTCACATTTTAGAAAGAAAAAAAAAGAAGCAATCTCTGAGGCCATTGATCTCACTTCAAGCTGTGAGCAACTTTAAGAAGCCTGGTGATAAAGACTTCCCTTTTTAATTGCTTCGTCCTAAATAAAAATGCAACGAACATGCTTCTAAAAAAACACAAGTAAGCTTTTTCAGGACGTCGCCGTGTCTCCTGAGATATCTGTGGAGCTCACATTGTTCGGGTAAAGATTGGCAGGTTATTTATTGCAGACATATTTACAGTAATGCATATACACAGCCTTCTCAACAGAGCCGCAGCATACTGACGTGTGTGTGTGTGTGTGTGTGTGTGTGTGTGTGTGTGTGTGTGTGTGTGTGTGTGTGTGTGTGTGTGTGTGTGTGTGTGTTTGTTTGTTTGTGCCTGAGCAAACAGGGCACAGTAATTGGTGACCTGATGAATATTTTTTTGTAAAAACCTCCTCAGCAGCAGAAAACAGAGAGACATGCTTTTAACACTAATGCCTGCAGGCAGAGGACCAAAAATAATTCAGGGACTGAGCACACTAACATGTTTTCATGTCAACATATCAGAGGGCCCAGGGAGATTATACATCAACATAAACATAACATTTTTTTATGTTTGGCTTTTTGTTGGTACTGGTTTAGGATTCATCCAAAAAGAGAACATGATAAATGAAATCACAAGGTAAAGATGTATTTTTTAACAAAAAGGTTATCAGGAAAAGAAAACAACAAATCAGAGTCTGAATAATGTAAATAAATAAATGTTCTGGTTTTGTTACTAGCTTTGGCTTTTATTTTTACAATATATTGAAAAGGCAGAATCTTTAATCCAGACAGACGGAGGCAGATAAAGTTTAGTCACATCCCTCAGACTTTAGTTTGGTGCTTTGTCAGGAGTGTGTAATCTCATTTATGAAAGCTATGTTCTCCCTAATGATGAATTCAAAGTCTGAATTGATTCATTTTGGAGTAATTGGAAATAAACTCAGCAGAGAAGCTCAGTGGAATGTCGCTCTAAAGTAAACAGTGAGGTGTGTAGCAGAGAGAGCCATCTGTCGCTGTCTGAGAGAAGAATGGAGATGTACTGTACATGTACCCTAGAAAAAAGGAAACCTCAGCTACACACACATATACCTGTGAATACATTATTCTTTTGATCACGTATTGATCGTTTTTGTTGCAATCTGTAATCCTTTACTCAAAAGAATGTCGACAATTTGAGAAATATGTCACTCAATTGCTTGTTTATTGAAATAAATGCACAAAGATAGAAACAACAACAGGAATATAAATATTCTCTCATGAAAGAGGACGCAAACTAGCAAAAATATTAATAAAAAAAATTGCCCAGCAAATCACGTATTTGATTTATTTGACATTAAACATGTCCAACAACTAGAATACAAAATATTGATTGCCGGTTTCCAAAATGGAAGTTGAAATTTCTCCGTACAACTGTCAAAATAGAAGAGATTTTTTAGTTAAGTGTCTTATGACATATCTTCCTAACACAAATATAACTTTAACTGTAGCAAACTAGAGCATATAGAGCATGAATAGTTGTCCAGTTCGACTACAAGAAGGAGATGGGATTGTGTTCAAGAGTTACTGTTGATTTCCCGTCTTAAAATGAAGTGCACATAAAAACAAAACTTCTCTCAAAGAGAGAGAGAGAGAGAGAGAGAGAGAGAGAGAGAGAGAGACTTTTTATTTCATTTTTTAATGTAAGTCATAAAGTTCATCTTGCTAAATGAAAACCAGCTTTATATTGACTTAAATAGTTGTAGTTAAATGATGTGTGGAACATCAGGCATCAGAATAAAATGCAAAGAACTGGTTATTTATGGATTGTGTAGGTGTTTAAATGTAGACATTATTGTCAGGATTTTCATTACGTCTGCAGTCAATCTCATAAGATGTCTGGATGAACCAGGCGATTCAGAGTAGAGTACTGCTTATCGTTCGCTCTGCTGGAATGTTCCGCTTTGTGTCCTCTCCATACAGGAGGCTGTTCTGCACTTCCTCAAAACTCATTTTCCTCCATGCCTACTCCATTCTCTTCAGGGAATGAATTTAAACTGCAGCCAAGGCAACAATATGTACCAGCAGCAATAAAAAGTCTCCGCTGCTAAAGCAATGAGGCATTTTAATAGGATGAGCTGAGAGTGTTGAGAAGGCAACTGGGCTTCGTCTCCCTCGCTGTTTGTCTCCTCTTCTCCTTCTTACACATGCAACTGTTTGAAGTTTGGACTCAACGGGGATTTGGATGATTTAAGGTGAAAACGAATAGATGGCAAGTAGAGTGAAAGCATGCTGAAGATGGAAAATCGGGCTCTTAAAGTCTGATCATCATCCGCACCTCCTGTTGTGAATGGGGCACCCCGGCACCCAGGCAGCAGCCTTGAAACACCCCACATGGGAGAATTATACTAAACGCTCAGTCAAAGCTCTTATTTTTGTCTCATCGCAGCAGCACACTGAATCTTTTTTTTATTCTGAGTCCAGTGTGTGTCATTAAAGGAGACACATATCCACCATCACATGAGAGTCTACTGTCTCAGGCTTCTGTCAGACACACTTTACTACTATCAGACCTCAACCGAAATGCATCAAAGCTTATTGTATCTAAGCAACAGGCAAGGAAATCCTCTTTCGTGAGCTTTTTTTTCCCAATCCTGAACCAAAAGAGTGATTCTCTCCAGATGTACATGATGCAGATCTAACAACCTGAAGGTCCATAAAACACAACCAGGAAGCAATACTTCACCTAATCCACAACAGGAATTCTCCACTCTGACATATGATGGTGATATTTGAAGAAGATACCTACAATAAAGTGCAGTTTTTTTTTTATGGTGCCATTTCTCTCTTTCTGCCTCTTCCTCTATTTCACTTTCTTGGCCTGTCCTGACACGGCATGAATCTGGTCCTGCTTGAGGTTTCTGATGTTGAAAAGACGTTTTTGGTTGTCAGTGTTGCCAAGCACTTTCTCATGGTGGATAAATGTTTGTCCTCTCTACACAATATAACAAAGACCCCGGTCTAGACCAGAGGCTTGTAGTACGAAGTGAGTTCAACATACCCGGGTGAACTTTTGGTTGCCTGGCTTCAGTATTTCTAACAAATGAGATTGCACTAAGCGGTCACATGATATCACAAACAAAGATTTTCTTTGACCCAATCACATAAAAAGGATGGTGTACCCAGAATATGACATTAGCAGATTGTCCTATTTTACACACTCTACAAAATAACACAACTGCTTTTAGCAAATACAGGAAGAACTACAGGGGGAAACACAGACCGAGTGAATGTGTGAGTTACAGCTTAAAATATCAATTTAGCACCGTGAGATATTTGTTTTGTGACCTGGTGCTTTATAAAGAAATCAGTAGATCCATTTATGGAACAGTGAGTCCTGAAAACAACTTGTTGCATGCAATGTTTTGATGAGGAGCCCATTTAAAAGAAAAGAGGGAGAAAAGGACCATACGAGGAAACATAACACTGAAGAATATCCTCAGTAGTCAACCCCTCTATCTTTTTCAAGTAAATAAAAGTCAGTCACATAATGGGCTCTTAATCCAAGCTGTGACCTAAACAGGAAACCCATATTAAACACTGTCTTCATTAGTAATCCTCTGGAAACAAAGACTGCCCTGACTCTGTGGGAAAAAAAATGGTTAAATGAACATTTTGTCTTTCATGAAAAATATCAGTCTCACTGATAGGAAGAATATCATCTGGGAGGCAGAGCTTCACACCAGAAAGCAATTCAAGACTCGGAGTCACACTAAAAGTTCTCCTCGAATTGGCTTTCACCGACTTCCTCTGTCAAGTTTCATTTGGATAAAGCTGGATGGAAAAATGTAAGTGCAGAGAAATATCTGGTTTAGGAGTTTCCTGTCTTGAAGTTGGCATCTTTCTTGGAGCTCGCCTCACTGGTTCTGCTCCACTGCCTGTCTGCCTCTACACAAGCCTGCCAGCCCACCACTTTAGCAGCCTCAACTTCTCTCTCTCTCTCTCTTAGGTGGCACTTCACATCACGGATTGCATAGTGATTGCAACACAACCATCTGCCACCTGAACCAAAGGAATGCCATCTCCAGCTGGTGCCCAAAGTGTGCAGCCTTTCTGTCACCTCTGCTAATAAAGCTTAGCTACACGGGGGTCAGCTGTCATGTCTCGACTCTGACCCCAAGCAATAGCTACAAAATAAAATCAGCCTCCCCATATGATGCCTTGCTGTTGACCCACACACTTGGAAAGATTTCTGAGCGTTTATTAACAATACCGACAGGCTTCCTCTGCCCCAGTATGGACATGAAAGTGGATTCCTGCCACCCAGATGACCTCCCCTCCCTCCCTGCATGCATGCACTCCGCAGGAAAATCCAGGAGTGGAAACTCTCTCACAAGTCGAACTGCACAGTGTGGCCTCTGCTCTCGCTGACAGCCTCCTTGACTCTGATGGTTCATTACTGGGGTTTGCATTCCCTTACAAAGCAAAACAAATAACCGCACACATTATTTATTTAAGGCCATGACCAACCACTATGGAACAAAAGCTACCAATGTGCCAGTAAGTACTTCTGAGCTGTTCAGCTATGATGTACAGAAACAAAAAGAAAAAAGTCTAAAACTTAACTGCAAACACTGTATAAGATGTGAATAATATTTCTTGCGGGCACGCCAATAAGCAGCGTTTGTTTGCTGTTTATACTTTATGTATTTTCAATATCTCTTTTGGATAGTTTTTACTGCTTTTTCTTTTTTACATTTGTTGTAATTTTTCATCTTTCTCGTTATCTGTCTCTTCTATATGCACTAAATAACATGATACAGTGTTCTGCATTAATCTACATTTAATATGAGAAGGGTTCTGATAAAGTAATGCATTGGGATGCCTGTTATGTTACTGGAAATGTCACTGTCTTCTCCATCTTCTTTAAAAAATAAGAAAGATATTCCCACCCTCCTAGCCAGAAAATGTTCATCTGTCTATGAAACCCCCGGAGTCCTTGCTATGACATGATTAGGTCTTTACACGAGGAAGTCTAGTTTGGAAGAGGAAGAGCGAGGGAGAAATGTGAGGGGAGTGAGGGGCTGCCTCTCTCTGGCTATTGTTTGGACACAGTTCCTCTCACGCTGCATTGACCACAGACAGGGCGTGGCTGAGGGGGGCCAGGCAGGGAATATGAGGAGTGGTGGGAGAGGGGGTTGAGGTATTTGGGTGGTGATAGATACAGTGGGCAAGGTTATTGTGAATTGCATACTTTCTCTGCATGTGGACAGCGGACAGGAAGGAGGGTGGTCCCTGGTGAGTGTTTCACAGAGAAAGAAAGAGAAAGAGCTGGGGTGGGAGGGACGTTTGTGCCCCTGTAGTTTGGCTCTCTTTTCCCAGCTCTGCTCATGTGCACGATGAAGTAATGAGAGACCCGGGGCCTCTGACAAACTCAGGCCAGATGGGGAGAGGATTCTTCCCCACAATTACTCTGCAGCAGAAGGCATTAGAGCTGCTGCAGCTTTGCCTCTACGGAGAAATCCTAATCACTGGGTCTTTTAGGAGAATACTTAATCAACACCCTTTTACAGCACGACATTCAATTTGGAGGGTGTCTTAAAAGGTTTAGCTGTGTGATCGGCCTCCATCCCTGAAAATAATATACTAGTGTACTGAGATTTTTCTGGAGCTCATACAAAAGGATGTCAGAGGTATGAGCAGATAGTTCTTCAATCTCTTTTTTATCAATCTATTTCCAAGTTTCCTCAGAAGATATTTTCAATATTTTTCAAAACGTTTCAAAATAAAAGCTGGATGAATTTTGCTTAAATATCCTGCCTTCTGCAAATTAGGAGGGAAAGTGCAAGGCAGGTAAAATAAAAATACTTTAATATTGCATGCAGACAATCTGATGATAAACAAATTGGAGTCTCTTAAACAGCTTGATGATACAATACATTTCTCCACCATGGTCAGTAAGGGGACAACCATGATCTGCTATTGTGCCATCACACTTTTGCTTATGGGAGCGATGGCCAACTTTTTTTGTTTGGCCACTGCTTAAAGTTCGATCAGCAACTTGGGTAGAGAAGGGACATAGAAGCAGATTGTAAGCTGCAATTGTAAGCTGCAATAATATTAAGATATTGCAATAATATTAAGATATTGCATTATATGCTATACATTTAGTTAGATTTGTTTTAAAGGTCTGATGGTAATAAAGTGTGTCTGTGTGTTCGTTCTTTTATTTAAAAAAAAAGTTCCATAACAAGGTATTTTTGTTAGATCAGTGTCACTTCTTAAAAAGAGAAAATATTGATTGTTTTATTAGAAACTGTACAACCGCAAAATTAAACAGAATAACTTAATTTATCAAGAAGAAGAAGAGGAAAAGGGATATTATTCATACGTTGACTTCAATCTCATGGCTTTAATAAAATAAGAAAATCTGATACGATAAAATCGTATCTTTAACTCCAAATCGCGATATGTATCGTGTGGTGAGTTGAGTGCATCGTTACATCTCTTCAAGCCCCCATACATTTCCCATCTAAAAATGTATGTTAACTTCCATTTCTCTGAAAGAAACTTGAGCACCTTGCTTCTCCCATTGTTTTAAGCACATTGTGTCACCCATACTCCCCATGCAGCATGAGTCACCCCCAGCTGCCTGATGGTTGTGTTTTAGAAAGGTTTATGGATTAGTATTGGCAGACTCCCATGAGTCTGTGATGAGCACTTTCTCACTGAGCGTCTGCAGGGCGCTGATCTACCACAAGTATAAATAATGTAATATCCCATAAGGTTAACTCATATTGATTTTGGAGGACAAAATATTTTTATACAGCCTCCAGACAAATTGAGTGCAGGCTGGATATTTGAGGATTTGTTTCTGTGTGTGTGTGGGGAGGGGGGCATCAGGTTTGGCAGCAATGCTATCATTTGGATTGGTGCTGAAACATCAGCGTTGTCTAGGAATGTTAAACAGGGCCTTGACATCAATGTGATCAATAAAGAGTGTCATCACCCCATCTTGGCAATGAATACATTACTGTCTATAACTTTAATAAAATGAGGCAGGTTGTTTGTTACAGCCAAATACCTTTCTATTGACTTTGATGTACTTTAAGTCATATAACAGTAAGGTAATGTAAGCATTGATATCCTCAGATATGTACCCAGATTTTAAAAAGTGCAGGGAAACTAGTCCAAAGGAAATATGAAACGACGAAAAGTTTTAGATAATTACATCTCTCACTCACTGTGAAGTTCAGTATGAATGATATGCATGAAGGCCATCAGAACAGCAGGCTGAGTTGCTGTGTTCATTGGACATCTGTCAGAGACGCTATTGAAGCTCCACAGGGAAAAAAGCTGAAACTCTGACATTTTGGCACAGTTTAATATATTTACAGGAAGTCACTTCATGCATATTTAAAAATCCTCGTCTCTGTGTGGCTGCTTTGATCCTGCACAGGGCAGAGCCAACAAATGGACTAACAAACAGCCAGGCCTTGAGAGGGATACACACCTAAAGAACATTTAATCTCCCTAAGCCAGTGGACGCTGACGCTGGCTCATCACACTCGCAGAGATCCCTCAGACGAATCATCTTAAACTTCAAATCTTTTTTTTTTTTTTTAAAACATCCTTAAGCTGAACCATTTTCAGGCTCATCCCTCTTAATGCAGGCGACATGAGGGCTCTGCAGTGTTAGTTTTTCAGTTTGAAGGAAAGGATGATGCTGGAGAGGCTGTGTTCAGTTTGATCGGTCACCTGACTGCAAGCCGGGCCTCTGGGAACAGGAAGTATGACATCACTGCCCTGACATTCAGGAATGTGGGAATGTCAAGCGGTCGGTTCACACTACCGGAGCGAAACAGAGACAGAGAGCAAGCAGAATGGATAGCACTGATAGCACATTGCAGATGAGTTATTTCACCCCTAAAGACAACATTACCTTCCGTTTGAACCAGGCCACTACACTGATACAAGGTCTTACCGCAAACAAGCAGAACCAAAAGTATTGCAGTTGAAGTGCGATGTAGTGCTGATACAAACATTTGCAGGCACATATTCCTGTGAAATTACTTTCTAAAGTGAAAAATATACTTCTACTGATTACCTTGAAACCTCAGAATTATTGATCATATCGAGTGCTGGTGTATTTATATTCCTGAGTTAGGTTCAAAGTTTCATTCAAACGGAATAATTCCTGCAATTCTCAAATCTTATTTTGCTTTCTTCGTCGTGCCTAAAGCCCCAAAACTGAAATACCAACTGGAACTTGGCTTATTTTACTTTTCTGTGTGGCCCTGATGAAAAGGTACCCGGCTGTAACTTAAATCTCTCTGTATATATTTTGTTTCAAACAACACAACATGAGGTTTAGCAAACTGACTTTTACACAAGCTGTCACTTACTGCTTACTTTGTATGTAATTGGTAGATTAAACAGTTTATCATTAAGCATCAAATGAGGGACAAATCAGTCTTGATTACACCATCCGTGAGAACTTCCAATCTGCAGTAAATAAATTAGACTAAAGACTACACAGCAATGTAGAATGTAACTTCCAAAGAGTCATAGACTAGCAATGTCCAGATAAAAAAGAAGTCCAAAGAAAAACAAGCAAAGACATGTCAGGATTAAAATCACTTTTTTCTACATATCTCATACTGTAATGCAACTTGATGGCAAAATGTACTCTCAAGATGATATAATAACTGAATTTCATTAATGCCTGCACTGCTGAAGCTCTGAGGAGTTGCAGGACATGTGTTGTACCCATGATTCACAGTGTTGTCAAAAACAAGCGTAGCAACACTCTGATTCCAGATTTCACTGATCAGCCAGGTGCTTGTAGGGCGAGCAGCAGATATGAGGAATCACCTGCTGCTGATCTAAATATCCACAACACAGGGAGTAATTTCACTGACACTGACGGTACTCTGTTTGGTGGAGCTGTGATCTTAACAACCTCAGTCTTTATGTCAATAGCCATTTCCTGTCCTATCTAGACAAACTCTCTGTTCATGGAGGCGATGAGAGGATGAATCTGTCACGTCATTCTCCGTTATGCTCTTTGGACCGTGAACACATGTCTTTGCTGTTCAGCACAACATGCAAACAAAATCACAGGGACTTTCCCCTGCATTGCTGTTCCAATCATTACAAAATAAAGTCATCATAAATGAATCCAAGATGTTCGCTTAATAAAAGTAGCTACAAGAATCTGTCGTCAGAAGCTTTAATTAGAACCAGACCATCTTTAACAGAGTGAAACAAAGTAACTATGAGCATAAAAATAAAGCTAAAGAAGAATGTATTTGTCCTTAATGAACTGGAAGTTATAACTTACATAAAGAAAGATACATTAAAGCATGTAAAGCAATGACATGATGCCCAAACTTAAACAACTTTATCCACAAAAACTCCAGTTTTAAGCTCACTCCGCCTTCATCGCTTCTCATCCCAGCTAAGTGATGGTGCCATGCAGTCGCCAGGCCCCGTCAGATATGTTGGCTCACAGTTTCTGGGCCCACAGCTCAGGAGTTTGAGACTCTTTGCCAGACTCTGGGAGAGAGCAGAGAAGGAGCCAGAGCTGGAGGGAGTGCAGCCCCACAGGAACCCAGCTGCTGCCTGGGAAACCAAACCCTGGACCGGCTCTGGCCCACGCTCTCTAACCCCAAACCTCCTCCCTCCAGTCTAATAACAACACCCAGACTGTCTCTTGTTCTCTCTTTTCACTCTGTTGATTTTTTCCACTTCATTCTGGTGTGGAGTTTGGGGAAAAATAAGTCACCCGGCTGCACATTCCCTAAATACTTCCCACTGTTCATTTCAAAACACTCACACATGTTCATGTTCTCTCTCTCTCTCACACACACACACACACACACTCACAGGGGCAGGGGATTAGGCGTGAGTGCAAACACATATTTTCACACATACACATATTCACAAACATGTGACACTTACCCCGGTAGTGGAGGCTGTCATCGTGGTGGTTGTGCTGGTGGTGGTTCTCCAAGCCAGGGGGGCTGCTTGCACCCAGTT
Source organism: Labrus bergylta (assembly GCF_963930695.1). NCBI lineage: Eukaryota > Metazoa > Chordata > Actinopteri > Labriformes > Labridae > Labrus > Labrus bergylta. Next base: position 10,812,691 of record NC_089199.1, on the reverse strand, counting down.
CTGCCAGTCTGCGGCTGGTGGCGGAGAGCTCAGAGCGGAGGTTGGTCACTTCCTGGCTGGCAGACTGGATGGCCCCATCAATCCTCTGTGCCAGCTGTTTGTTGTCGTCCATCATTTTAAAGATTTTCCCCTGAGGAGCAAATCCACACAGAGCAGCATGATGTCAAGAGGAGCACCAGAGGGGGGTGAAGCTCGGACCCTTTCCTACTCCACCTCCTACTTGTCCTCTTGCCCCCCTCTTCTTCTTCTTCTCCTCCTCCTCCACCTGTGCGTCTTCTATCACAGTTTACTTCGCACTTAAAAAAAAAAAGAAGCAAAAATGATGGTCCCTCTGCTGTTCTCTGCTAAGATGATGTCTACCTGTTACTGCATAAAGAACAACGTCTGTGTAGCCAAAGGAAGCACGTGTGTGTCTGAGAAGAAAAAAAAAAGAAAAAGAGAGAGAGGAGGAGGAGATGAACGCAAAGTGAGCAGGGAAAATAAAGACAGAAGAGGAAAAGAGATGCAGCCCAGCAGGCAGAGGGGAAAGTGAGCGCTCCCGCCGAGGAGAATGTGCTGTTAGCAGCTGCTCTCAGAGAGGACCCAGCACACACTGAGATGACATGCAGTCTTTTAAATGGATCGTACCATGTGCTGGAGGACCAGGGGAGAGAGAGGGAGGGAGGGGGGGTGCAGTTGGACTGAGCTACTCTCCACTAACTCTGAAACTACAAGAGTGGGTTGTCTATCCCACACCCTATGGAGCCTGTAATGAGTTGGCAATCGGGTCTGTTGTAGGGAAAAGCACAGATTGTTTCTCTTTACTTCTTCCTCTTTGGCAGCAGTATTGAACCCTTTGACAAGCACTTGTCAACCCCTATGTATCGTTTTCCCCCCTCCCGCTCCCACATTCCCTTCCTCCCTCTCACTCTCACACCCACTGTCTTTTTTTGTCTCTCCCACCCCCCTCTCTTTTTTCATTCCATTATATATTCATCTCTTTGTCCTGGGAAAGCTCACCCCTACATTGGTGGAAAGGGAAAGGGGGCTGGCCCAAAGCGCCCAAGGGGAAAACATTTCAACTCTGAGAGCAAACTTAGCCGAAGACAGAGGCAAAGGCCCTCTAATGGGCTTAACTAAAAAAAAATAAAAGAAGAGGCCTGGGAAATCACAATCACGCTGTCAGAAGAAAACATAGCAGAGTTTTACTTCTTAGATAAAAAAAACAGTTGGAGGGATCATATTTAAGCTTATCTGTAGGCCCAACAAATAATACCACCACCATCAATTCTTATCTGTACAGCTGTAAAATATCATTGCACACAGAAAGGGTTAGGGACGGGACAGCGACCGTTCATCTTAACTTTAAATGATACAGGAAATTGCTAAGACATCACAACTTGGAATCTGCATTTGACATTTCATTTCCCCAGTAAGAAAACACATCCTGTCTTTGGCAACAAACCGAGGAAGACGAGTGATACATCACTCAGACGCTGTCATCTGAAGCTTCGTTGATAACGGCTCAACGCTCATTGGTATTCACACAATAGCAGAGAGACAAACAAAGAAGTGGATCGCAGCCTGTTTGAGACTAGTGACTGAATCAGACATGCAACTTTTGGCCACACTGGTAGGTTTTTTGAGCCCATCTTTGGTCATGATAAAAACAATGATATGCAAAAAGGACATTGATTATGTTTCAATGAGAGGATGTACACAGCATCAGTTTGATCACATCACATGTTAGCAGATCATTATCAATGTCTAGACAGTCAAATCACTGTCATTAATTAGTGCGCTGACCCTGATTTGTAGCTGCTAAACACAGGACTAATATAGCACTTTAGACTTTAACTTTGAGTACAGTATGAGAGTTGTCTCTTTAAACTGAAGGGTCCTGCTATTCCTCCAAAACTGGTTTTCTTGCACAACACGACATCTTCATTCATATGAAACCAAAACCGCTGTCTGCTATGAGCATTGTGAAACAGTGCTTTCATACGATCCACTGTGGAATGCGAGGAAATGAATGATTTGGGGGTCAAAGGTCTAGAAGTGTCCCAGATATACATCAACAAGCAGACAAATACTTTGAGGATGCATAATTGTAGCGTGTCCAAAACATACAAAGTCCTCTTCTGTGTCCATAACAAGACTGAAAGCTTACATTTCCAGAGACCTTAGACCAGTGCATGGACCTGGATGACTCCCTTAAATAACCAGTTCTCCCATTAGTGCCTCTGTGGATTTGGTCCAAACTTGGTCCAGTGTTTGTGTTGTTCGTTTGCTCACTTGTTTTATACTATTAATGGGAAGTTTAATTAAGTGTGCCGAACGCATGCAGTTAAAAAGAGGTATTGATAAACAGTCACCATGACTGTCTGCCTGGGTTAATTGAATATCGACTAATCCTCCGCACACTGAAATGCTTTCCATTTTTACCCAATAGCAAAGTGATATAATGCCCTGCTCAACTATTTATACAGGTCTTATCAGGAGCCTGGGGAAAAAATCCACTCCACTCCACTCAACTTACTAATGTCCATCAAATACCAAGAGGAAAAAAAGCCATGGTGCCTGTAATGGTGCGTAAGTATGCAACAGTTTTATAATAGAAAAGGTTTGAGAAAAAAATGGTGTCGTGGGTGTGTGATTACATTGCAATGATGTGTTTGTTACTACATCAGTTTGCTGTGGAGAATTCAGCAACCATGTTTTAAATCATTTCTTTTTTCTATCTTTGTGATGCCAGGGAGAAGACAGATCAATCTGAGTGTGAGGACACTTGACTCTCAGATCTCAGCACTGTGCTGGTCAAGGACCCTTCACCTCTCAGCTGCCTGTTTGCACTCTGCACAGTTACAGCCATCACATCCAGAGCAGCACATTTTCAGGAGTGATACTTTCATAGATTATAGAGTGAACTGAGAGTGAGAGACTTAAAGGTTACAGGTAAATAACTAACATGCTACTGATGCCTGATGATTGTCCACCATCTGTTCTCCAAGATAATACAATAGGATGCCAGAAAATGGTGCCCTTTCATTCAACACCTGTTTGTTAGTCCTGATTGCACGATTTCATATGCACTCAATCAATCAATATAATGATTGACAATTTATTTTGGTTAATAAACAGATAAGGCCTATGGGTGGCAATTTCTTATTGTGGTTGCAGTATTATAAAATAAGTGTAGAAGAAGCACTTATTGACAAATACGTCACATTCATAAAGACTTAAATTATTCTGCTTACAAATATGTTGTATTGTGTTTTTAACCCGTTATAAAATCCTAAATAAATAAAGGTGACAAGTTACTATACAAAACCCCTACGTTAGTCAAGGTGTCAGATGATTAAAATGACTTTACCCTGCTTGTAATATACTTTTGACCACTTGGGGATGGAACTAGCAGCTGAAAACAAAGCAATGAAGCCAATGCAGAAGTCCAAAAAAAAGCATTTCCATAAGTGTCCACTTGAGGATAGTTGCAAAAGCAAAGGTCAAATACAGTACACACACCAGCGTTAAAATTCCAATGTTGACAGCAGAAATAAACATGCTTACAGCCTGATTTTGGTCTGAATAGTTCATGTCTTTATGTGTATAAACTGTACGGGGGATTTTTTTTTTTTTTTTAAATAACTCATATGTTTGGATTTTGGGAAGGAAAAGAGGTTTGCTTTATTATTTGCTAAGCTGAAGGCTCATCTCAGCCCCATCCTCTCTGCCTGCTGTTACTACGTTCACCAAAAGTTAGGTTGAGACAGCATTTTCAATATGGCAACCGCCATTGCCGGGCTTCATAACTCCCATTCAGATACAAAGGGTGATGTCACTGCGACTTTGTCCATGTTTTATAAAGTCTTATAAAGCCTTATGAAAATACAACATTGATCTATTACAGCCATAGAAAGTTATTATGGTTTGTTCTTTTTCTTCGTCATCCTCTTTTGTGTTTATTGGCGGTTGGCAAACCAGCTTATAAGAGCACTACTGCCACCAAATGGAACAAGAGTACGGAGCATAAACATAAGAAAAAAGAAAAACCTGTTTGCATTCAGTGGCAAGAAGATCATGAGCCTTTTCTTGTAACTGCTATTTAAATTAAAAGTTTTAATTGATTTTAAAATGACACAAACTCATTTATGATAAGGACAAATCTGAAATTAAGATATTTAGGGTTCATTGCACAGTCAAGTTATATCAGGCCTCTTGGCTGAGTGTGTCAAAAGTTCTTCCAAGAAGAGTGTAGTCCCTTGAAAGAGACAATAATCATCCTTTAGGGAGTTTTATTACCGCATATAGAGTGACCATTACGCTTGTTTAAATACTCCAGAAAGATAGTCTACAAAGTGTGTCATACTCCATGTTGTTAAGTATTGTTCTGAAGCTAAGCCTGCAGAGAGAGCAGTGCTTGATTTCTAAATCTCTGTATGTCAAAATGTTCAGTGTCGAAGGGGCTACAACAAAGCAGCAGGTTTCAGGACATTTTATTCTGGAAATTAACGCTGTCTCTGCACACAGCAGACTGTCTGCCAACATCAAAGACTACAAGTGTTTTGAATCTTTATTTGTTGGCAGGTTAATTGGCGCCGCAGTTGGGTTTTACTTTTGTCGGTTCACCATCAGTGCAGCATGTTTGTGTGAGTGAAACAACAGAGGCAAAATGTTGCATGAAAGGGATAACAGAAGCAGTTTGAGAGTGAGAGGGTCCTTATCTGAGTTACAAAATAAAACAAGTGTTTTGTGTGCCACTACAGCACATCCTGTTTTCTCTTGACGATATGAGTGACAAACAGGACACTGTCAGAAGAACTTGGTCCTTGTTTGTTGGATCATAAAACCACTTTCCACTTGCAATGAGGAAGCATCAAAACATTCATACAAGTCATAAGATGATGGGTGAATATTCTGTTTAACATTAGAAATAATATGCGCTGATGTAACATGAAAATGGATAATTTATAGTGTATATGACTAGATAGCAAGAAAAAATAAAATATGGTTGAAAACTATAAAACGCCGAGTTTCTTTCAGTTCACTAGCTTTGAATGTTCACACAAAATGCAGATTTATCAAATGCAAATGTCACAGTTGGAGAGCAAAATGTGGGTATTTATGTCGGAGCAAGTGACGGGAGGAGAAAGACTGTTTCCTCGAGTGGTGACACACAGGCACAGAGGGTCATTGATGGAGTGAACTCTGAATGGCAGGGAGCGGAAACGTAACTCTTTGAGTGTTTTCTCTCTCTTTCTCTCTGTGATTTCTTTGAAATCCCCTTGTTCCTCTAGCTTTCTAGTTATTTAGTTAGTAACTTTTTTTCATTAAGTTGTCATGGATTCTGTTTTCTGTAAAATCTTTACAAAGACAAAAGCTCAGAGATAGATGTGTGCAAAGGATCACTTGTAATATGAATGAGTTTGTATCATCCTTTCAGCTTTCAAATGCACCTGTCCACAGTCAAATCTGCTTTTAAGCCCAAGATTTATTTATCCTTAAATATTTTATATATTCATTTAATTTATAACAAGGTTTTGCTGGTGTGAATAATCCATCTTTTAGTCAGTTACATACAATACAGCTGAAGGAATATGACTAAGACGATAAATTATCCGTTAAAGCATCACTAAGTCATCTCATTCTTTGAATTCCTATTTACAAACAGAATATCTCCTAACAATGCATTTAGAAAAACAATAAGAAAAAAAACATCAATTCAGATCAAGAATCTAGCATCCTTTAGAGGCCTTTCTAGCCTCCGACAAAACTTGGCTGCCTGGGTCATCAGTAACTCAAATTATAAAATCAGTATTACAGAATGACTCCACTGATAAACAGAAAGAATCTGTGTCGGTTTGCACATTAATGGCGACAGGTTTTTAGCTGCTTAAATAGTCTTTGCAAATGGTAAAGATTCAAACAGAATCAGAGTCGAGTAGGTTTACACATACGAGAAATTTGTCTCAGAGTAGTTTCCCTACTGTTAAGCCATGTATACGATGAGAAAATATAAACAATTTCAAACATTTATGTATGCAACAGGTGCTATTTGTGCAGGAATGTGCAAGATGGTGGTTATCTTATCTGCATCTTACAGTGAACTGTAAAGTTCAACATAGTGTGCAATGTAAACAGACAACACATGAGTCCAGTGTGCACTAATGTAACACTCATTCAACAGCAGATATCACAGAGAACTGTTCTTATTTAATTGCAGGAACTTTTAACTGAAGCACACTACCACATTTTATGATTAGGATATGCACATACTGACTGACAGACTTCTGTTCTGTATTCTTGCAAACTTTCAGCGGGGTGCCATCTGCAGGTTGCTGAACAGTAGAAAGTAGCAGCTATATTTCTGTTCTGCAGCTTAAACTCAGACAGCAGAGGAATAAACTCCCCTGCCTTAAGCTGGCCTATAGCGACTGAGATAAAAACCTGGAGAGAAGCACCTCTTATCTGTTCTCAAACTCAGCATGTCTGTCACCGAAAAAAAGTCCTCCTAAAGTTTCACTCCAACGCCTTGCAGTCTCGTCCTTCTCCCATCTCTGATAGTCTGGTCATAATAAACAGTTTGACAGCCTCTCCACTTGGAGATAATGGTCGACAGGGCTGCAGATGAAACAGAGTACTCGAGGCCCTGAGTATGAAGATAAAGGCTTGTCTGCAGGACTCTGGGGGAATTGAAGGGAGAGAAGATCAGGGAGAGGAGAGGGAGGTTGGGCGGAGATGAACTTCAACACCTGAGGGACTGGAAATATATATACGACTGATGATGGAGAATCAAACTGCAAAAAATGACATTCCTGCATTGTTCCGCATGCCTTCCCTCCACAGAGACACTTTCTGCTTCTTGCCTCATTTCCCCCTCGATCTCGCTTCTGCTCCCTGCTGGAGGTACTCTGTCATTGTGTCTTCTCCCAGTGGTTCTTAGATTCCATTGCAATGCCTCAGCCCCTTGTGTCTGCTCCATTTGTACAAGTTGTAGAGTGCATCACATAAGGATTCATATCCTTTGTTCTTCTCTACATTTTCTAGTATTACAACATGAAATTCTAATTGGCTCATTTGGAATTATAAAGATTTAATTAATGAACAAGAGCAATCAGATATTTGTGGATGTATGTAAGTTAACCCAGAGGCAATTTTTTTCAGTTGATTTTTTTTGTTAGGTGTTTTACAGAAAACAAAACAGGTATTTCATATATTTTATAGCCTGCTACTGCTGCCATTAAGTCGGTGTTAGACAAGGCAGTTTATAGCACACTGCAGAAACAGCTTTGGTTTGCATTTCGACAACAAGTTTCAGGTTTGTCAGAAAACAAACCAACACAGGTACAAAATGGGTTCAGCAAAAGGACAAGATATACAGCTTTGTCAACAGGGAGTGCTGAACTCGACACAAACCTAAGTTCCTCACAGTTGCTTTAAATCTTTTTCCTGCAGTTGTAAGATGACAACATATGAACAACTTCAACAAGGATATGCAAAGCACCAAACCTCTATCTTCTGACTTGAGCAGAAAGACGTGCAGAGATAAATGTTCCCATCATCTCCTCTAATGACATGCAGATCGTGATGAGATCACTCTCGGAGGCAGAGTGGATACAAAAGGTGCATGTTCATCACGTAGTGTTACACATTCAGCTACGCTGCTGCTGTCTAATCGAGTCTCTCGCCCCTGTCATCGTGCTCCGCTCTCTTCTGAAGGAGGCACAATTACACGCTGATGTTAGAAAACCAGAGTGATGCCTATAGCTTGCAGGAGAGATAAGAAAGATTATCACCATCAACATAATTAAAGTGTCGTTTAAATGAATCCAAGTAACAAAGAGTTGTTGTGTAGCTAGTGGCAGCTCCATCAAAGACCTGATGGGAGAAAGAAAACTACAGGTTATAACTCGTGACCAAGCTCTTCATTAAAGGCAAAAGAGCTGTCAGTGGGTGAAAGAGGATTTCTTTCGAGGTAAAACATTTTCTACAACACTCGGAGACCCCCATTCATTGCCAAACCAATCCTCCATCCATCTCTCGCTCTCTCTTTTCTGAACAGCCAAGTGGCTTTCAGAGAGCAACAGCAGATGAAATCAGCCTGACAGAGTTCTCCCTGTTGATTTATGATATACGTTTAGTTATTTATTGGCTGATCATGGTGGGTTTGCTGAGAGCAGGTTAAAGTACACACCTCCCAAAACAACTGGGAAAGCTTCACACAGAAAGAGGAAGGTGCAGGGCTGCTGAATGTCATTTTTTCTTAGGGAGATGTTTGTTTTCAAGAGTTAAGAATTCATCTAAAATTAAAGGAAGGGAGGAATAGTGTGGCATTTTAGGGAATGTTTTTTTTGCTTTCTGCAACAAAAAAAACAGATACACACTTGATAAAGAGCAGGTCCAGAACATACTTTTTGTTATATTGCTTACAGAGAACCAAAAGTAATGCAGAATAAACTTACACTTAGTTGCAAAGAAAAGCTTCCTCTAACAGGCAGAAACTTCGAGCAGAACTAGACTAATTAGTGAACAGCCATGTGCCACAACCAGATAAGCCAAGTTCTTTTGTTTTGTCAAAATGTCACTCTCTTCTTTACCAGGCAGTAGTTCTAGAGGTACTTTTTAGCATCTGCATGAGAGGCAGCGGGCTTTCAACTAAATATAATGTAAGCCAATCTGCACAAATATAACACTTAAGGAAACTTCAGCTGAGACACTGTGGTCTGGAACAATAGATAGAAAGAAACACAGGTTGTTTTTGTGCAGAACATTGTGATTCAAGTCCTAGAGACTGTGTTGTGTTTTAATAATGTTTGTATTGTTTGTATATTGCATTTATCTATGTTATATTGTTGGGCACTGTGTACGTTGATAAGAGATTGACTGGGAAACGCTTTCTCATTCTGCATCGTACCATCGTTCCATTGTTAAATTAACAAGTTTGATTTGATTTGACGACGTGTATCTAAATGACAGCCACCAGCTCTGTATCTGTAGCTCTCTTGTGTATCTGTATGGGACCAAATGTTTTGGTTTTTTTTCTGAATAACATGCCAAAGGCTGTGAACAGTCATCTGTGTTGGCGACCCGGGATGAGAAAGTATTGCAGCTGTGTACCGCCTGCAGGAGCAGATGCTGTACAGACAATACACACCAGACTCTGCAGCAAAAAAAAACGAAAACATTCTGCATTCTAGCTGAGACCAAACACAACTTTTCTGCACCAAAGAGGACCACTCCCAGGTAAACTGCAGCACTGCAGCCAAATAACTGACAGCAGGTTTAGGGAGAGAGAAGAAGTGCAGTGCTGGGGACAGATTAATCCGTATCTGACTGAGAGCTGTTTTGGTACAGTGTATTGATAAGGAGCTTACCGCTTGTCGTGTATGTGTGTAACAGCACAGTGGCAGAGCCTATTGATTAAGAGACTCAACACACCGTCATGCGTTCAACCTCGAGGGGGCAGTTTCAACGGAAAGTAGAGCCCATAAACGCTCCATCAACACTATGTCACTTTCCTCATGCAGCTACTTTGTATGCAAGCCAGTGCACTGTATGTTTTTTATTTACTTATTCACGACCAAGTAAAATTCTACATTGTGGACAAAAAAACGACCACAAAAAGAATTGAAGATATCTCAAAAATGAGAACACAATGGAGTGAAATCCCCGTGTTTGTTAAAGATAAAATAACAGTCTTGGCACACCAAGAGAATGTAAAATTGTCCGTAAAACGTACAACTTGCTCTGCTCTGGGAATGTCTGTCTTTGTTTGCTAAGGCTAATGCAATAAATGAAACGTGTAGGAACACTGTGAAAAATGGGCAACAAGGGAAGCAGAGAGAAAGATAAATAAGGCAAAGAAATGGAAGGGCACAGAGACAGTGTGAGTGAGACAAGGTTGTAGCCAAAAAAACATGTGAAGCTACAAAGTCATTTATTATATTTTCAACATTTATCTCTGCTAGGGAGAGCCAAGTTATCACAAGGACTAAATTGAAAGACATTCAAGCGTGCAGTAGAGAGTCAGTTAAAGGAACAGAGACGAGCCGACCGGCAGAGACTCTCTCCGTTTTCAGGCTTAGCATATTGTTCTGCATGGAGAGCCTTCGGTGCATATATAGTATATAAGAGACACACACACACACACACACACACACACATACGTACTCACACACACACACACACACGTACTCTCACACACACACACACACACACACACACACACACACACACACACACACACACACACACACACACACACACACACACACACACACACACACACACACACACACACACACACACACACACACACACACACACTCACATACATATGCACACAGAGTCAGCTCAAACATTAAAATGCAAAAGCAATTAAACGCAAGCCACAACAGGACCGAAGAAGCGCCAACCTGACAGTAGGTTGAAGTACACTTTGATAACTTTAATTAGAGCAATATGGCTGACTCATCTGAGAATATAATTGAAGCAAAAGGGGCTCATTTCCCAGACTGGAAACCTGTTTTATACTGTGCCTACAGTTACAGGGTACGTCTACTTTACATATACTTTAGTGCAAAAGGGCAAAGCACTTATGCAAATGTGTTTAGAGAGACAAACTGTGCTGATGAGATACTTTTGTATTGTGCCTTTTATTTCATGGCCCCGGCTTGTTCTAATTGTAAATGTATGTGATTTAAAAGTGTTTAATAAGCTGGCTCCTGCAGGAGCTTGGAGCTGCATTAATCTGCATGCTAAATGAGTTTGTCTGAATCCAAAAACTTGTCTGGCTAAGGGAGTTGAGCTCTTGTAAGGGATTATAACAAGGCATTAATACTAAGATCCATGGAAAGCAAAACAATGCAATGCTGCTTTCTCTTTCTTAATATTTTGCATTTGGGCAAACTAATTACCATATTATCATTTTACAGACATGTTGAATGGATTAAATATGCTCCAGAGTATGTACAAAAAGCCGTTCGCTTGCAGATATGTCCTGGTGTGTTTGCCGTCCTTGGTGCTCAGTTTATTCTGGTTGTCATTTCTTTTGTGCATCCAATATGACTTCATTGAGTGCTTTGTATGTGCACTTGTGTTTTTTTTTGTGTATGTTTGTATGTTTCTGAAGGAGAAAATGTAGCACAACACACACTCACATGAAGGAAAGACAAAGTGACGCAGGAAGCCTGAAGGGAGAAAGGGTATTTGTTGATCACCGTAGCATAAAGCAGCAATCAAAGGCAGCTTGTTTACCGAGGATAACAATCACAATTGGCTGAGAATCTTCAAGACTTAAAAACCACCTTTCATCACACACACACGCCTTTGGAAAGCGTCATGGTCACCCTGCTACTCCCTGATGAGACATCACAAGCTTAAACATAAACCACAGATGAGGCAGAGACGGCTGGAGAGTACAGTGAAGAGCTTTTACACATAAACACACGGATCATAGTTTTGTACATCCTCTGTATACAAACGTATCACTTGAGGGTTAAATATACAAAATGTTCTCTTCTGTGCTAAAATATGTACACTCTCATCATACTGGTATAGCATGCATTCATGTTTATTTGTTCAACCATTAAATATTTGCTAGCCTTGTCTTGTATACTGTAATACCACTATATACTGATCTAATACATTAATACTGAATACCGGACTTCCTCTCGGAATCAGAATCCAAGTTTTTTGCCAAGTACATTTACACATACAAGGAATTTGACTTGGTGTATTGGTTCTAAACAATTAACAAGGAAATAAAGCAGAACTAGCAACAACTTAAATGACTCTCTAATGCACCTCATATTATATCATAGCTAATACTGCAATAATCAAACCAAGTCACTTTATACATCACTTTAACTTTCCATTCCCTACACATGATGTCTTAATTGTCCTGTATAGTTCACTTCACTCCTTTATAATCCAGTTGCTTTTGTGTAAACAAAAGCATTTAGCAATTAGCAAAGAACATCATTTTACATTTTACTAAATTTGTGAATAGTTATTAGTTGCGGTCCTATTATGAATTGCAAATGCAATGCAAATGTGCAAGTTTTATGGTAAATACATCACACTCAATGACATATTAATGAAAATTCACTGACTACATAAAAACGCCTTATTGTCATTGCCATAAAATGAGCAATCCTTCCTCTCATAAAGGGACTTCATTGTTATCTATCCAGGACATGAATGTTTGACACAGTTTGATCCAAAACTTAAAGAAACATGACAAGCAAATAAAGCAGCAGGTATGAGGGACTTACACCGATTAAAGCTAAAATCATACACAACTTTGCATGCTTCTGTGAATGGTAAAAAGGCACCATTTAACTAGTTTCACTTTATGACCCAAATGAAACCTACTGAGCCTCATTCTGCAGGAAGATATATGGAAGCATGAAAAGAAATATTGGAATAAAAATGTACATGTCCAGACTGAAACAGAATGTGTTTCACTTTTAATCAAAAGTTATATTATGATGACTTACAAGGAACACTACGTCCCATCCCCAAAGTAAAGAAATGTGCATACCATGTTGTGTGGGACATTTCCTTTTATCAGCACATGATTCAAATGTGTTGAAATAAAAGTTCAAATGTGACTCTGTGTGTTATTTTCAATGTTTAACAGGGAATAAAGCCTCACCTTGCCTCCGAAGAAAAACTATTACAGCGCTTTTAAAAGCACCTGCCTGGCACTTTAAGTCAGGGTTACAAAAGGACAAGTATCACATTAAAATATCTTCTGTGAAGTTCATTAAAATACCATCTGCTCACCAAAAAAAAAATCACATAGATTCATGACGGAGCAGAATTGCTCTCCAGGGAATAGTAAAAAAAAAAAAAATAAGGATTCAGTTATCTGGCAACAGATTCATGCATTTAGAAGATGCATGATTATGCATGCTGATAGGCTTTCAGCTGGGATCCCTGGAAACACGTTTCTCACTGAAGCAGTCAGACTGGAATAAGTGGAGCATCCAGTCAGAGCAGAGCAGCACTGCAACAAAACGACAGCACACACAGTCACACACTCATACATGAAGAACCGCAGGAGAGCTTAAGAGGATTCAAAGTAGGAGTTTGTTGAGAGCAATCGTAATCATGCTCATGAATACTAACAAGGCTGGGACAGAGAGGAAAAGCACATGAAGAACATGATTCATTACATAAGGAGACGCACACAGCAAAATAGATCCAACTGCTTCCATAATTAATAACAATAGGCTTATGAAGAAACACAGGAATTGGGATTTTCATTATGAGCAATTGTGGTCGACATTTCTGATCCGATTTTCTGCATTTTCACAGTAAATCTTTCCTTTTTTTATATAATGGCGCCTCTTAATGCATTTAACAGCCACTGTGGTTCCCGGAGAGTGGTACGTTGAAGGAGAGGAGTGTGAAACGATGATATGAATGTGGTAAATTAAGAGAGAAATGTACAGTATTGTGCATTCAAAGCACTAATTAAATAGATGTGAATCCTGACAGATTAAAGAATTAGAGTCTGTATTTGTACCTGAACGTGTTAGGAGCATGAAGGAGGTCATATATAATCATGTATTTATATCCTAGCATTGTTTTCTTTCTTACTTGAGGTAACTTAATTATCTTTGCTTGCTCTGATGTTGACTTTGTGATACAGTCTGATAGCAATAGCTGAAGTGAAATGCTTGAGAGGATAAGCATATATTATCTAATTCTTGTAAACTTGCTCTACAATGCAAAAGATGAATACAGGACCAGTTTTTCAGCCCAGCTTTCTTAGGACAAGGTAAAAAATTCTGCAATCTGAATTCCTTCTTATTAACATCTATTGAGAATTTGATTATATTGTAAACATGAATGTCTCAGTCTGGCTTGTTTCACAATACTAACACTCATCACACTCATTACCATGAACTCCTTAGACAGGATATCTTATCTTATCTCTGTTTGTTGTCTACACAGACAGAAAACACTAACATTGAAAACGAATACAAAGAAAGATAAGGGCACCAAGTAGAGCATGCATTTTTGCTTTGCTTTGCAAAGACAGTTTTCAAATGTGCACCAAAGCCATGCTGGGTTCCTGAGGAACAGACAGAGAGATTGGGACCAAGACATTTTGAAGCAAATTACAAAATAAATCAGGAACACCAAACATGAACAAGGTAAGTAAAAAAAAAAAAAAAAAAAAAAATTCAGAGAGAGATCACAAAAACGATTGTGATTTTTACAATGACCAGAAACATCAATACAACAAACACAACTCTCCTTCAAAGCTGCCTTTTCCTCCTGAGCTGACATCCCATTAATGCCACAAAAAGACTTAACATTAAATCCTTATCCAACAAATTCACTCAACAAGAAATATTCAGAGCTGAAGTAGAAAGAATACTTAAGAAATGCTTTAAAAAGCTGTGAGTGAAGATAACTGAAACTACATTGGGGGACAGGACAACAACTTTAAGAACTGAAAGATATCCATTCGAGGATTTTCCAGACTAACTGGAAAGCCTTAAGCCTTTGCTTTTAAAAAAAAATACATATGTACAAAACAAAATCAAACTTAATCTTTTTAAGAAGTTCATCCTAATCTGAGAGAGAAGGGTTAGTGTTTTTTCATATCAACCACCTGGTGGCGTGCTGCTCCCAGGTCTGCACTGACCTTAATCACTTTATCAGGACTAAAGAGAGCAGTCTACTGGAAAAAAAAGCTAATCCATGTGCAGCAGGACTAAGGTCTGCTGATCTTCAGGGCACTCACACTCTGCATCTCCTGAGCCTGATTTACATGCTGAGATTACAACCAGACGGCCTCTTTGTTTGATTGCATTACTCCAGATTATTTGAACAGATTACAAGATTGTATGACTGGAGATCATGAACACAGGACTGTTAAGGTGATTAGAATCAGAATAAGCAGTAATGGTGCATTCAAAGTGATATGATACTTGTTAGAGTCTTTAACTGTTACATATTCTTACTGAATAATGAAATAGCCATATTTAATTATTAAAATTAAAAAGAACAAGTCTTCTCATTCTCTAATACTACAGCTGCTGTACTCTTCATTATCTGCAAGATTAATGTGTCAGATATAAATGTTCAGACTGAAAGTAATTCACATATTATAGCTACTGTTCTTAAAACAGCCTATTTCCTCTAATTTGTTCTATTGGGTGCAGTACTACATGTTGGCTTCCTCTTTAAGGAACAAAAGGGATAGTTATTTTTTTATTATTATTTATTTGTCAAAACTGAGCTTATTAGCCACAGGAGTTGGCGGAAAGCTCCGCCCCTTTCTTGAGAAGCCTGCCGCAGCGCTGCCATGGAAGTTAAACTCTACATCGATGCAGACGGAGTCACTTATACCACATCATTTAGCTAATTAAAAGAGATCAACTCTCTGGGCTTTGAAAGAGACAACAAATACATTTAAACTTAAAAATAGCCCTGCAGCGACTATGACCTGCTGTGGATAAAAGAGGGTGCTTTAATGAACTTAAGTACACCGCTGTGTTATGTTTCTTCACTTACATAAACAGCAATAAATGACGAGTTGAACCACGTTTTAAAGTCTTTTAATGTTCATGTGTAGATTCAATCACAAAGGTACCACTCCACATAACTTAAGGTATACTGACACTTGTATCATTAACAGAAAGTAGTGCCACTTGCCTATTTCAAATATGGGCATAGTCTCTAAATTAAAACATAATGAATTAATTTTCCAAATACTTAATAAGAGGAACTAAAAAGAACAAAAGGGCCAGAAAAAGAACCATGAACCCGGAGAACTATGAGCAAGACTTGGTAAAAACATTTCTTCAGGACTTTTCTGCAGGACATACAGTAAAAGCATCTTAAATATAGCTGCAGTCTGCATCACTCACCTACCTACTGAATGTCAGTGTTTTACGGATCTTCTTTGAAATGTCACAAATTAAATTTAAAAAAGCCAAATGGAAATTTGTCTTCAAAGTAAGATTTCAGCCTGCACTACAGTATGTATTTGTTGCATAATTAAACAACCCATGGTCTCAATTATATATTTACCTTATCATAATACTACAGCTGTGTGTCAGCTGTTGAAGAGAAAAGGAGAGCTTAATTAACAAACTCAAACAGCCATAGTGCTGTTGTCAATTGTAAGTCTAACAGAAGCCGGTCAGCATGGCTCCTTTAAGGAGAGACTGGTGGAAGTGCCTGCACCGGTTCTTTGCTCCATGCAATATTGCTAATTTAAAGAATTAGCTTCAGGAAGCCACTTTGTTTTGCAATACTTCAGTGAACTACAATCATCCGTCTACAGCACTGTCACTGATCAGCTTTATGTTTCTTCGAAAGAGATAACAAACACAACCAAACTGAAAGAAAGAGCGATTTTTTTACAGCAAATCAAATAGCAAATGCCATCGACTGTGAATACAAGAGGATCCTTCTATGGACGAGTGTTTGGAGACTCAACAGGTCAGAATGAAGGAGGAAACTGGATCCCACGTTACTTGGTGGAGCAGGTGTATAAACTGAGAGCCGATACCCGCAAACGCAGAGATTTAAGAGTACCTCATGTCACAAGTCCACTTCATAAATACCCAACTATCACTTTAAGATGGAACATAAAGAATGTGAATGCTTTATCAAATAAAGAAGTGAAATAAAATTGAGCACAGCTACAAACTCTGCTTTACCTGCACTAAGGTGCATCATTTCAGAATGATAAAAGAAAGGAATTTTCAGCAACAAATGAGACACTTAAAAAAAAAAAAAAAAAAAAAAAAAAACATGCCAACATATGGAGTTCCAAAAAACAGTAAAATTATCAGTGTCCAACTGAGGGTGCAGCGGTCAAACGAAAAAAAGAAAAGCATGTTAGTGTGTGAGTCGGTTAACACACAAACACACTCATAAAAAAGAAGCGGAAAAAAAAGAAGTGTGAAAGCAGCTCTGGGCCAGATGCCCTCCTGGCCTGACTCTTCAGAGCGATTGCTTCTGGCAGAGAATCAGATGGAAGGCAGAGTCATTTATATTTCCTGCACCACCCCGCAAGCTGTGGAGGCAGGGAGCATTTAAATCCTGTCTTAGGTCAACAGGGACCTCAATGGCTTTGATAACAAGTATCCCATCTTTGATTCCTCACTCTTCTGCTGTCTACAAGATTCTGCCTTTGATGGGGGGGGCCGTGCACAAAGGTTTGAAGTAAGCACAGTGAGGTAGAAGATGGAGAATGACGACGTTCAGGAGGCTGTGCTGACTTGTGGAAAGAGTAAAGATAAGGGAAACACAAGGCATACCAATGTAGCTCCATGTCACATTAATATCCCCAATCATGTCTGCTGTGTACACAGATGATGATGCTTCTGATGAATTATTCATGTTTCAATCCTGTGGAGGCTCACCTAAGGCAGAATATCAAATAATCCCCTAATAGATCCGTTTTTCTCCAAATGAGTGAGAAAAGGAAAAGAAAAAACTGGAAGGTGGGCTCACATATCTGCAGTGAAAATCTCTTCAGGAACTTTAATCTTTTCCGTGTTTTGCAAACAAAGTCCCATGAGGACTTTAGCGCATTTCTGAGCCAGGTTTCAGACTACAGCAAGAGCAAGACAATCCCAGACTCTTATCCACATCAGCCAGACAACCGAAAGGCTGCGGAGAGAACAAGCTGTGGCTGTCACTCAAGAGGAGATTGACGGGGAGAGCAGCCCTTTCATATCACCTAAACTCCTGCTGAAATTGAGGTGAAAACCTTTGATCTGCAGCAAGATGCGTGTAGTGATCCAGATCAGATTTGTGACAGTGCTCATGTTTCCATAGAAACATGGCCGCCCATACACGCCAGACTCAAACATCCTGAACGGTGTCAACAGATGGTTTCTTGAAGCTTGAGGATGATGAAGCCTCATAATCTGGCAAACATCAGTTCACCAGACTGAGACCATATTGTCATCTTACAGAGAAATCCACAGTGAAAGTTTGATCTGCTGACGATGGCGAGAACTCATTTATTTATAAAAAGGGTATTCATTTGATTGGATGGGAGATTACTGTGTGTCTAATAATCTCACATCACTGAAGTACGGAAAGAAACCTCATCCATCATGCCATATCAGGAAATCTAGATCTACACTGTGGTTTTCTTCTTGTTCTCAGGCTTGGCAGAA
This sequence comes from Labrus bergylta, assembly GCF_963930695.1. NCBI lineage: Eukaryota > Metazoa > Chordata > Actinopteri > Labriformes > Labridae > Labrus > Labrus bergylta. The sequence goes on along the minus strand of NC_089199.1, from coordinate 10,794,548 downwards.
CTTCAGCTGTGACAGACAGGTTTTGAAATCTTCCCTGCAGTCAGCTCCAGTCTGGTCATTTTTATGTGCTCTCATTAATCTCCTCTGTTCCCCTGGTGTTTCTGAGTGGGTAGAAATGTGGAAACTTGTGAGAGACGACTACTGGCCGATACTGCGGTTGTTAAAAAAAGAGCAACCCCAGCTCTTTGAAGTTAGACCCACTTCAGCTCACAGCAGAACACAAAGGATGTAACATCGGAGGAGATGTTATGGATACAGGGTGAGCTAATTTCCATAAAATAGAAGTAAGAAGAAAAAGTCTCAAAATGAGGCATGAGATGAAAGATGTGGTTTCACATTAACACATTCAGGTAATAATAGTTCCTGGTTGCGTTCAAAGATACTTACAGAACAAAGACAGCTGCACATAAAGAAGATCTCTGAATGATAACCTGCCTTCTCTGCAGGCACTGAGATGCAAACCGGCTGAAAGAACTGACAAAAATCATGGATTGATTTCAGGATGGGGCCACATTTTCACTTCAATCCTCCACCGTTGTGCTATTTTCTCCCTGACTGTATCTCATTTGCTCATTTTCTTTTTAATATTATTTTTTAAATGTCCTTTTGGACCAGACCTTGACTCTTCTTTTGTCTCACTAATAACTGCTGGACAGCCCAAACCTTAGCAGAACATTGATCAAGCCACCAAATCTATTCTACACATGGACCCAAGCTCATATTGTTCCCTCAATTCTATTACAGTCACTAATGAATTAAGGTAGACCTGCCAATATTCTAATTGAAATGACAAAACTTACAAATTGCTGCTCTTCTAAAGTCACTTGTGATCTCTGGCCCATGTAAAACCTTTTCACTTGATTTTCTTGTCATACGTTGCCAAGCTGTCATTTGAACCCAGAGGCTCTACATAAAGAATATTCCTCTTTGGAGGTGTGAAGCTGCAAGGGAGTTAATCAAATAAAATGAAATAACTTAATAACTGTCAGTCTCATGTCAGGATCTATCTAATTAAATGTTAATGTTACATAAAGATTATATTTCATAGAGCTGGATTATCTCAGCTGGTAGAGAAGGAACTCCTTAAACAAGATGTATGGTGACTGTTGCAATTCTAACGTCTATAATGTCTATAAGTGTAAAAGGTTAGAGGAGCCCCGGCTTGTACTCACTTCTGTCTAAATGATCCTGCCTTTATTTGGGGCAGGTGACAATGTGAGACTGACCTTTACTTATTTGTACAAAAACATTTTTGATAACAAGATGGGAAAGATAACTAAATTGTAAATGTACATCAGAAAGAATATTTAACTGTGTATGAAATGAGGACAAATTAAATTTGAAATCACTAATTTGATCTTTATTTGTATGCAAACCTGCAGCTCTGTGGGGAAGAGACCTCTGCAAATCGAATCACTGACGAGTGCTGTGTCGGTCTATTGATCTGTGTAAACATACCAGAAGGCCTTTAAGTTGTTTAAAGCATATCTAATAGTGTAAGAATCTTGCGTGAGAGATGAAAAACACCCATTTGTTTGCATAATTTAAACATTTATTTCCATCTGTAAAGGCAGCACAAGCATCACAGTCCTCCCTGTCACTCACTGAGGTTTCATTTTCTTTAGTCTTTACCCAGTCCATCATGCAGAAGACTCTGAGAGACAAAAGAATCTCCAGCTGACCTAACTATCTTTCTCACACTAGTACGCATACTAGCATTTTGTTTTTTCTTACATGTTGAGGTTATCTTCATTTTCCTGCCTTGCAGCTTTTTCTACTTATTTTCGATCCGCAAACTATTTCTCAAAAATAATTTGTTCACATGCTTATGTATACTGTAGTAATCACACATTTGTATTAGGCCTGTGGGCAGAACATGTCCACAGTGGCATATCACAGTACTGCATTAATAAATCCCCCCATGGCACAGAACTGGGTCTTCTGACCACTTAAAGCACTTAACACTGCATTTTTGTACACTGGTTAGAGGCTCACCAGATGCTTAATCTAATCGTCAGTCGCACACCCTTAGCCCAACCTTCGAGAGAGATATGTGCATCAGTATCTTGTCCAAGGACAATTCCACTTGAAAACTGTAGGAGGCTGGGAGTGTACGTCTGATTTTTCTAAATTGATGGTTAAATCACTCCTTAGGAAGATGTTTTGCAAAACTCTAGAGCCTAGATCGGGCAGATTAGTGCGCAGATTGTTCCATTCACAAATATACAATCAATATACTATAATGACTTAATGTTGGCCCACAATACACCATCAGTCATTCTCTACTTCAGCTGATGAATCTCTGATAAGTGCTCAGATAAAGTGCTCTTTGTTTGAACGATGTGTTAGGGTTCTGTTTTGTATGTTGTGACTGCTCCCGTGGATGAATAGTTTTCTGAACTGATCCTACTCACAGGGTAAGAAGACAAGTCTGTTGATAACTTCTGCAGGGATTTTGCTGTATTTTTAAAAAGAACTATGATGACCAGTATCATCCCTTGTCAACATGGCATCATCAGGCCGCTACTGTAGCCCCGCGGCCCCCTCGACAAAAGTAGCTAATGCAGTGCAACGTTCCACTACATCAATTCACAGCTTCCACACCCACTGAAATGCATTTGATTAGTCACACCAGCACGGCAACGGGGACATAAATAATTCATCTGTGCAAGTGACAAATGAGGCAATCAATTCTGGGACAGCATTCAAAGAGAAACTATTCAAATCCCCTCTAAATTAATTTTGTGCCTTTTACTGGCAGCGGACTAGAAATTTTTTATGCCGATTTAATCAGATGATGTTTTTACTCTGACTTCCACAAACATTCGGGTGTCAGAAAATGTTTATAAAAGATTTTTTTTTAAATATGCAAAACATCAAAGTTTTTACTGTGTCTAAGCCATTCAGAGGTTTTAATTTTAGATGAAATCGCACTTAAACACTTGCAGCTTTAAATACTGGACATCAGAGTATCTCAGTCCGGGCTGCATTTCCTTGCTTAAACTGCAGGAAGAATAGCAAGTACATCAGGAACTGGTTATTTTATATTAAAAGAGTGAAACAAAAGGAGGGATGAATTAATTTAATATTCTGTCTGGAAGTAGAAACACTACTCTCTATGAATGTAAAGCCCTTTGGATGAGCCGAGCTCCTCTATGTGGGAACAGTTCACTCTTGACTTTGACCTCCAGGACTTGGAGAACAAAGAACCTGATGCATAATCTGCCCACAATTATTTCGTCCGTCTACTGTAGCCTGAATGATGATCAGCAGCCTGAAAGCTGCATCCTGCTGCTCAGACAAAATGAATTAACGACAGAGACGAGGTCTGGAGTGTTACATGTGAATCAGGTTCTTGAATCCTTATTGTTTGATATCTAAGAGCGTCTGATTAGGCGCGGCTTTCAACATTTACAGTTGGCTTAAACTAAAGGTCTCTAATCATTTTTGAAACATCACTCCCTCTAAATTAAACTAGACGATGGGTTTCTAGCATCTTAGCTAGCAAGTATTTTGCCAATGCAAATGCTAAAGCCAACTGAACCCCCTTCTTTATTAATTACAAACAGCCAGAGGCGCTGCTTGTCAACAGACAAGGCAGGCAACTGCTTGGGGCCCCAGACCAGTAGGGGGCCCCAAAGCAGAGGCCTAAAATGTGCAAATTTTGCAATGACGGTAGGAAACCTCCCTAAGGGGGCCCCATCTGACAGCACTCATTCTCGTTGCCCTGCTGAATGTTGGTTGGAGGGCCCCACTAATTATTTTTGCCTGGGGCCCCAACAGGCTCTAGAATCACCACTAGAGCCTGTTGGTGAATCTGTGCTGAAGCCAAACTGGTCAAAAATGGTTTAGTGTGAAATACTGATACCAAACTAAAAAAAAAATCAGTAGCCTATTTTCTGAAGAAGATATAGCTTAAGGGGTCAAATAGCAATTACAGAAAAATAACTTCCTCTTCATGCACTGGTCATTATTTACATATATTTTACATTTTTAAGAAACTTAAAAAGTGAGACGTGGTGGATTATTAGCTGTACTTGCATGCAGATGTCTGTTTACAGAGGTGGATCAAAACTCAAGTAAAATATTTCAAGATAAGCAATGAGATCCAGGAACGTATTATTGCTGATGTTTTCAGCGCCTTTTGCTCTGCTTACAAAATGTTTTCCTGCACAACACCAAAGCCCACCAAAACTGGACGATACTAGTTGCTACTCACAGAGGAACATCAGAACACCTGATTTATCTTTAATTCCATCAGGATGGGGCTATCTTGAGCCAACCTTCTGCTATCACATTGCTTAAAGCTACAGCAGCAATGAAAAACATAAATATAAAGTAAAATCTAGTCCAAAGGCTTACCCTCACACAAACATATCATTTATTTCAGAAACCTTAACTCAAACCTTCTTTGCCCTTATCAAAACTATTTATCTCCTCAACATATAACCATCATCATAACCAATCTATGTCAATACCTCTCCAGAGAGGACTAAAGTACAATCAACTTTTTGAGTAGAGGATGGAAAAACAAACCTCGATGGAGAACAAACCTCAACAAAAAAACAAATTCAGAACGGGCATCAGAACAAAACTTTACCGCAAACTCACAGTTTGGAGGACAGACAATCCCATTGGAATACCCTGTTGCCATAGCAACTGTCAGTTACATGTCAGTATCCCCCTTCTTTTTTTTTTTTTTTTGTCCTCTTGTCAGTTCAGAGCAACGAGTCCCCAGCAGACAGAGGCCTTCATTTGACACAAAGTTAAAATAAAACTGCAGAAATCGAGCAGGTGTGTGTGATTCGCTCGACACACACACACACACACAAGGCCAACAGGCACAGAAATCTGTCATGTTGACTGGTGTCTGAGTGCTTCACTTTACATTGAACAACCGGCCAACTTTTCTTTTTTTTTTTACAAGTACAACTTCTTGGGGAGATAATCGCGCTCCATCCACGGCCGAGGTTCCCACTCATCCATCACCTCCCGATGCGATATTCGTGACTAACAGAAAAAAAACGGACTGCGGGCTAACAATCCTTCACTCCAGCTTGCATGAAGTTGAGTTGAGGTGAAAGCAATGGCCTTTTGCTGAATTACCTTCCCCTTAATCAATGACACTGTGTTGGAGAAAATATCTCCAGGAGAACAGCAGAGGGACTCTGTATCCATCATGGAAGTCTGCAATGGATGACCCTCGTGCATCACTCTGTCAACATTCATCAGACATTCATCAGAATGTAGAAGGATTGTAACAGGACACATTGAAGCAACACAATGAGGATGAATTATCTTCTGTTCTAAAGTAAAGACAGCAGAGGAAGAAAATGTATGACTCTGGTATATTCTTAAAGAAAAACTTGTTTAAACAGCCGGTTCAACCATCGGTCGTCTTTTTTTTTTCCAACATACTACTGATGTTGACAAAGTTTTCAGAGTCTTGGACAGATTGAGCTCAGGGCGAATAATTCATTACAGTGCAGGCATCAACACACTGTGGATTCATGCTTATGTCAAAGTCACAAAAATATGAAGTTGGGGAAAAAGATACATGTTTGGGTAGCTCTGATGTATTCACCTTCACATTTTATTAAAAAAAATATAGTCTTTAGATGTGTAGGAGTAAGAGGAATAATCAGTCGATCTGAATAGGATGAAGCTGGGGTCTGAGCTGTTGTTTTTGTTGTTGTTGACAGATTCAGGACAGCAGCCAAGTTTTTGAGGTAACTCTCAAACCACTAGAAAAAATCTTGCCGGACAATTTATCTTCTTCCAAATTCAATTATATTGATTTGTATTCTTAAAGTTAAGCATTACATACACATTCACAGCATGTGCTGATAAGTTTCTAGTTATCATGAACATAATAATTATTCAATTATGGATTTTTTTTCTTTAATTAAAGAGTTTCTTTGATGGGAATTATTTATTTTATGAATTCTGGAAAGTTTTGTAACGTAAAAGAAGTCAGTGATTTTCTTTGTCTTCACAAGAAAAACTAAGTTAAAAGGATCTCATAAATAAAGTAAAAAAAGAAAGCACTTTCCCTATTTTTTATTTTGTGATGAACAAATTATGATGTTTTAGGCAAGATTCAAGATATTGTAAGAAAGAGGGTGCCTGTAGCGTAGTTGTTAGTGCACGCACCCCTTTTACAGAGGGGTCATGTCATTCCCCACTCTCTCTCTCTCCCAGATTTCAGACTCCATCCACTGCCTTATCGCTACAATAAAGGCATAAAATGCCCAAAAATAAAAAGAAAAAAAAGAAAAGAAATGTAATGTTTTTAGTAGGGCTGGGCACGTTAACGCGTTATTTTCGCGTTAACTCATTAATTAATTATCACCGACAATTATTTTATCTCGCATTAACGCAGTTTTTATTTATTTTCTTATTGTAAAAGTCTGTTTCTCACTGGCTTTTATTTTATAAAATTCCATTGTGAGTAAGCCTAGTATGTTGCTTACTGCTGCGCATGTCTGCTGCGGCGCTCACAGGAAAGAGCAAACAGTGTTGCCAACTTTCTCGCTAAATCTGGCAACTTTCCAAACCCCCTTGGCGACTTTTTTTGTCAACAGTTACTAGCGACAAATCTAGCGACTTTTTCTGGTGTTATTGGAGACTTTTTTAGTGTAAGAAACTGACGTGCACGTATTGCTGTCCTCAACAAGGTCTCCCGCAGCAGACCCAGAGAGGAGACCCACACCACTCTGCGTCCAGACTGCAATGAATGCAATAAGCTTTAGTTTTGTATTTATTTGCTTTGATTACATTGTTTAAGTTGAGAAGTACATTTACAATAAAAGTGGGCTATACACTACTTTTTAATTCATTATTGGATTTTGCGTATAACAATGCGATTAATCGTGATTAATCACAGGAACTCATGCGATTAACGCGATTAAAACTTTTAATCATTGCCCAGCCCTAGTTTTTAGTGTAATGAAATGTAATGAATGAGTTTTGTCCCAGAAGCCTCTGAAGGGGGAAAAATGGACCTTGAAGTTTGTCTTGTAGGCCCGGCTGAACTGTTTGACTGAAATGATTATAAATTATTGTTTTAACTTAAATCGGTACGTATAGTGATATAGATAATTTTATTAAATTCCTTTTGTAATCGTATGAGTAATAAGTTGTCTAACCCCCTTACAGTAACATTCATGAGGCATGCACTGAGGGACTTTGGGATGTTTTTTTTTTTTTTTTAGTGCAGGGGGAGTACCTGAGCATCCACAAGCAGGCGTCTCATCAGGGTCATGGACTTCTTCAATGTGTCCCTCTCTCCTGGGATAAAGGCCACGTCCTCGTCAGTCAGGCTGCACGGTCTGGTCACCATGAACTGAGCGATCTGGTCGTTCAGGCTGTTGAGAGACTGAACTGCTGCAGAAAAAGAAAAGAGAAACAAAGAAGATGGTTAGACACAGAAACTCAATGGTGATTACATTACCCTTGTAGTTCGTTCATTAGAGCCATGTAGGCCAAGCAGCTCTGAAGTTTGTTTCCTCTCTCTAGTGGGATTTTGTGGATCACTGTGGCTGTAGATGACTTCCCTCATCTATAGCCACAGTGGAGCAGTTTCCATTGTTCACATCCTCAGAATAATCGCTTTTATGGACAAGAGGGGCATCATTAGGCTAAACCCATTACCAAGAAACAGAAACTCACATTCAACACAAATTCAAATGATCTAATCCGCTTTTTTTAATGGTGACGGTCCCAATAATAATGTCTTTTCTTTCTGTTTTTTTAAGTCGAACACAATCTTAGGTTCATTAATGTCGCTGAGCTAGCTGTGGGGAAGCTCTCTATAAGAGGCAGCGGTCACTGTTAAGCTCTCTGATTGATAAAACTTCCATTTACAAAAGCAAAGATGAAAGCATGCTACTTTTAAAGGGCATCCTATTTCAAACATTTTTTCCTTTTGATGAAAGCATCAAGCCATTAACTGCTGCACTCTTATTGTGTTGGGTTTCTTTGTGTGTGTGTGTGTGTGTGTGTGTGTGTGTGTGTGTTACATCATATGGTTTCAACAGTGGTGAAGAATTCTTATGTTTTCGCTTCTGCTAACATTTCACACAGACTTTTCCCTTAAAAGATGTAATCTGTTATAATGACAACAACCGTTAATTAGGTTTATTTTTTAATTGGGATAAATGTTCATTCACAATCAAAATGAATAGTTTTTCAGCTCCACACCATCCTTTCCTCTTTTTATGGTTGGATTTAACACTTTATAACTTCCTGGACCTGATAGAGAACAGAAACAGTTTAAGATTCTTTTTTTATAAAACTACAGAAATGTAATTGTGAACACCCTAATGTTCTATTAATTGTTTGTTTGGAATATACAGTACATTATTAAATGTTATTGATATTATTTTATTGGTACAATTAAATTGATTTTTATTTTTATTATTCATGTGTATTTTGATGCTTTTAGAATTATTTTACAATCTACATTTTATTAGCAGCTCATGTATTCTGTCATGGTGTTTGTTTGACTTAATGTGTTAATTGTGCTTTGTTAAATAAAGTTTTGTTGTATGAATGTCATGGATGTGTTTTTATGTAATCTATGAAATCTTGTCAATGAAGAGATGGAGATCCTGGGGAGAGTAGCTGCTGTTAAACACAGAGTGTACGGGGATCTTAATAAACAAATAAACAAAAAAACAAACTCCATTTTAAGGTGGTTGACTTTTTTTTTTTAAATCTTTCAATACTTGAAAACAGTTAATATCAGAAAAATATGTTTGCTATGGGAGTACTACCTGGTATATCTGTAATAATGCTCAAGCGTGATGTCATTTTTATACTTTTACTCATATCAGTTGAGTAAAAATTAAAATTCAGACCATTAACTACTTAAGTGACGTAAAAATGAAAAACTGTTTTAATAGTTTAAGCATGAAATGACAGAAAAGTGTGACATCATGTTCTCACAAAGACAGATAAGATCTTCAGGAGTCAAAAATCCAAATATAATGCATTACAAATAAACAGGAAATAGCAAACAAGTAATCAGCTAGCTTAATATCGTGCCTGTTGACCATTCACCAGGGAGGAAGCACATTTGAAAAGGTCTGAACACTCGCTCCTGGTCAAGCATTCTCTCACACACATACTTGAACAAACACACACAAATATCGGCAAGCAGGCTGAGAGGTCAATTTGGGGCGAAAGTGAGGGAGCAACTGAGGCAATGTGTGACTCACTGACGTCAGCCAAGGTCGACTTTTCAGCAGAATGATCAAAGATTTACGATCACACCTTCCAGCCTTCTCTTGAACTGCAGGACACGGCGAAAAGAGGCATGTTTACGAGCACACAGGGGCCCTGCAGGCTGCAACGCATACATCAAATCTGTGCAAGGTGGTCGGAGGGGTGTGAGGGATAAGATGTTTACAGCAGAGTCTGACGAGTGGTTTCTAATTTCACATTCAACTTTTACAAGGTGTACCTCTCGGCCAAAGAGACAGGGAAACATGTCGAGTAATAGCACGCTGTTGCTGAAAATGACATGCTGTCAAACTCCGAGTACAGACATACCGTCTTCTGCTTGCTGCTCCACTTTCACTTTTTATTCTAAGCATTCTGTCTCACACTGTGAAATCTGATGGAAAAGACAGGTGGCTTTCTACAAAATCAATTTACGGTAGCTTTGACTGTCCTGAATATGTCAGGAAAAAAAACGACACAATCAAAATGCAACAGCTCCTCTCTAAGGCCAAAGAACATCAGAAAGATATCACAGGAAGAAAAAAAAAAAAACATGACGCTGAAGTTTGAATTTGTTGAACCATTTGCAAGGGCTCACTGCTCCTCACTCGTGAAATTACAACAAATGCTTAAGCCTTCAGCTGCTCATCAACATCTGACAGAATTTCACGTGCAAGTCTCCAGCAACACCTGCGCGTTCAATATTCCTCAGGTAGCGGACGAGCAGACGAAGCAGCAGCTTGGAGATGATAACAAACCTCATGCCTCTACTGAGAATATGTAAGGGAGGAAATGTCAAACCAGGTTTTCACATCACTGATCAGACACATTAGCAAGTGTGAGACTTCAAACATGGCCTAATGAAGCTCATCATCTTATAGATGTTGCCATTTAACATTAGGAGAGTATGATGAGTGAGGAGGAAATAGAGAAATGGCTATTTTCATTAGAAATGATGAACCTGGACACCAGAGTGCTGACTTCGCTGTGCAGCGTTTTAGCGATTGAGCCATCTATTTAAAAAAAAAAACAATAATTACAGCAGATCTTAGTAAGGTTTACAAAGCTTACTAGATAAAGAACAGTTATTTCCCTGTTCTACACATGAATAGCAGTAACATGTTAGAAAAAATAACTATAATGAACTGCGTCATCTTTTTTTTTTCTTCCTTAAAAAATTGATATGTATGCCAGGAAATGTTAGAAACTGTGCTTAATTCATTACTTGTGTTGTTTCAAAATTGTTTCTTTGTATGGTCCAAGCACAGAAATGAATTATGTGAATGTCACCTTATTGATCTGTCAACTTGTTTCTTCATTTCACCTTTTATTTTTAAGTCAGTTTTAGAAAGGAGCAAATCACAGGTTAACGGATTAAACTCCATACTCCAATGTACATTTGTTAAAAGTGTCTATATCACTGACTCTTTGATTTATTTCCCCCAAGATTTCAGAGTTAAATACCTTCCCTCACATGGCCTAATGTGCATTCACACACATCCCTCCCATCAGGCTGGACTTTCTTCACATCTGCGTCTATGATGTAAAAATGTAAGTCGCGCAAATCACTGAAATCAGAGAGGCATTGTGTTTTTCTGTGAAGCGCCCTCCCACACACCGGTGCCCCAGTGCTGCCAGTGACTGTGAGACAATCTTTGTAGCCACCCACAGGAGAGCAAAACAACATCAACAATGAACTCTAATGAGGCATGTTGGTGTTTTGTCAGTCAGCACAGTCCTCGTGAAAGGAAAATATAATGTGCATCTGGAAAAAAAAAAAAACAGCTCATAAAAGCAATTCATACTCCTAAGAAAAGCATCCATTACAGTTTCAGGAGTTGTCTGAAATCGTATAAAATTTTATGAATTAAGTTTGTTTTCTTTTGTCCTTTTTTTTTAGTATTTCTAAATAGTCAGCTGCCCCCTCCAGAGTTGTGATGATGAAAAGGTGAAAGGACATTTTTGCTTCTGCTTAAATTTGGGCTTACAGTCACAGAAGCCAACCAGCCTCTGCTAAAATCAATTTGATGAAGTGCCAAGAACTCCACTCTTTCAAGCCCGAAGAGACCCAGGGTGGGATTAAAAGGATGAGGGAGTCTGTAAGAATCTAAGGCAATCCAGAGGAAGAGAGCTTTAGTACATTTCAATTACATCTTTACCACATAAATACACAACACAATCTTGTTTGTGGGGACAAAAGCCTCCATTGAAACCAAACACGGAGTATAACACCATCCCCCAGCATGTGCATGTTCGTTGTGAGGCTTGCCAGTGAAAACATGCCACTGTAAAGCTGACTACAAGTTTGCTCAAACGCGGGGATTTGGACAGATCAATTATAGCTTAGCAAAGTTTGCTTTGCATAGAAATAACTGAATCCCCCTCTGTATCTGACAGAATCAACACAAGCCTGTAATTTTGTTGTCTGCTTCATTGTTCTGCATTGCTATCTGCAGGATTGTTCAATTTACCCGCTGATAGTTTGCACGCTGCAATTCCCACAGAGAAATTGGATACTCCCCCCCCCCAAGGAAAACATCTCATGCCAGGATATAGTGTCTCTGAAATGTGGACGGATCAGAACAACATGAATCTGTCTAATGTGCATTGCAAGAATGTAACAGAAGGTTCCAGAAATCATTGGTATCTTTCCGTCTGGATACATTACATTTCACTCCGATGTCACGCTTCCACACTTCCTCAAAAAGCATTTGATCTTTTCCCTCTGGCTACTGTCCACTCATTTTAAAACGCAGAGCAGATGGAGGCTTTTGTGTGTGAAGGGCTTTGTCTGCCTTCACGAGCAAAGCAGAGAATATGTGTGGATTTAGGAGATCGATCCTCTGCGGAGAGCAAACTACATGGGTTTCCTTTGTTTCATACTATAGCTCTGAGAAATCAGAGAATATGCCCAAAATAATCAGACAGAAAGAATCTGAGGCCAGGCGTCTCTTCCTGCGACGCAACAGGCCTGTTTTAGTTTGTTTAGACACTAAACCGTATCTGATCTGATCTGATCAGATCTGCATTCAAACACTTGACTCAATTCAGCCAGTTCCAGGGAGGAATATCACACACGTCTTTTGTACATTCTTTGTATCCTGCTATACAGCTGGTGGAAAATCAACAATTACTGTGTGAAATACTTATTCATGTACAACCAGCTTCTGAATGAGTCTGTGTCACCAATAAGTCCATGAGGAGAATTCTCACATTGGCTGACTCAGTAAGTCAAGTCACCTCTCTCTGACTTTGTAAATTGTCTTTAACACATTTAGGGAAGTCATATGTTTGTCTGGATACAGTCTTAAAGTAAGAATAACTGCAGCGTTTAGCAGACATAGGCTTTACCCAGGCACAGCATTTGTTTGCAACTAATGCTAGCTCAGAAGCTAGCATAGTTCAGATGGAGTAGGTTGGAGGTTTTTGATTTGTAGGTAAAGATGGTGATCGTGCTGGATGAAGAGCTAATGGATTACTATATTGACAAACATGCTGAACAGAACGCTAACATCTCTGTACCAAAATGTTTTTATGATAGTTGTTGAGTCAGAAGATGCCAGACAAAATATTTCAGACAAAATCTGAAATGTTAAGCTCAGGTCCCTAGAGGTAAAGTCAAAGGATCATCACAGTCTATAGAAATCCTCCTCTCAGTCCCATGTATGAAATGAATTATGCTTTTTATCGCATTGCTTAAGTGGGACAACTTTTTTAAATTTTTTAAAGCATTTCTGTTTAAAATATTAACATTATATTTTTCATGAGTCCAATGCAGGGACAATGAAAACAATTTCACAGGGGGGCAGCAGTCTGAACAGACAGTCGATGGACTAAAAGATTAATTATTTTTTACAGTTCAAATGTTCAAATAATAGAAATAAAAAAAACAACAAAAATACTTATTTTCTATGCAAATTCTATATTTTATATGTTGAGTTACAAATCTTAAATGGAGGATGGGGGGGGCATTGTGGGATAGTTCATCAAAAATCTCTAATTCAAAGTTTGAAGCCCTGAAGTGAGCAGGAACAGCAGCTAATTGAATTACCTCATTTACCCTTTAACTAGTGAGTCTGTCTGCTCTTCAGTTTATTTGACAAGTAAAAGCTGTTCGAGGTAAGACGCTGCCTGGAGGCAAACACCTTCACAATGAGACCTGCAGGTGGGAGGAGAGTTTTCAGCTCTCCCTGCAGATTCTCCACACGCAGTTTCACCAAAACACCAATTTAAAATGTAGCACAGAAACAGAGGGGTTCCTCCAGGTAACTCCAAGTTTTATAATCATTGTCTCATACATCACAAGGCCATGTTTTCAAGTCAACCAGCCTTTCTGTTTTAAGTCTGTTAACAATCACATTTATACCAAGACAGACTTTTACAAATACAGATGATGTTTAATGAATCGGCTTTATTACAAGTACTACAAGGCCACAAGTACTGGGACACCTCAAACTACAGCCGTGTTTTGTTTTTTTTATATCTCATGGGAGAATCTGGGCAACAATCTGCTGCTGTAAAAGCCTTAATCTCCACAGTGAACGCTCCCCACCTGATTCAGATGATTTCCAGGGGGGTTCTCATCCAGTTCACCAATAAAAGCATTCATGAGGTCCACCTATGATGTTTCAGCAATGACACCTATCTCATTCATTTTATCACAAAGGTGTTGGCTGGGTTGATGTCATGGCTCTTTTCTGGACAGTGTAATTGTTCCTCAAAAAATCACTTCTTTTTTTTTTTTTTGGGGGGGGGGGGGGGGGGGGGTGGTCTCATGGAAGAAACAGTAAAGCACAGATCCATAGATTGACACGTAGTTTGTTGCAATGTCTAAAACGTCTAAATACAAAAGACCGGGCGACTCTTTACAGATGATTAAAAGCAGATTTTAATGATTAAAACAGCAGATATCTGGATTTTTGGGATTAAGCTCTAAACACACAGACAGCTACATATCACATGAACAAACTCAGTGTTGCCCTGCAGATGCAATCATCATTGAAAACCATCAACTGCAATTTTATGAAATAATAAAAGTTGTAATGACGTTCTCAGCCTTTTGAAAAATCAATTATGGAAGACAAACAACTGTTTGCAAAAACTGAGTGGCACATTTTCCTAACGGGTAAAACTGTATGAAAGTGTGTATCTTTCTATTATTGGTAACAAGGCAGCGTCCTAAAACTAGGACAAACATTCTCAGCCTGCAATACGCATCCAAATACTTTAGGTCTTCAGTGAAGATCAACACAGGCACACAACTCACATGAATCTCAGATCCTTATATTATGATGCAATTTGTGATTTGCATATCTGAAAATACCAGCCAAGGGCTAACAGATCAAACACTTCTCTGAACTCAGGACATTAATCCTTAAGATTTAGCTCTAAGTAGCCTCCCACATTATCTTTTCAACATATCTCTGCATCATCTTTAATATACAGATTTATAATAAAGAGTTTCAGTTTTTTTTTTTCTTTGAGTTGTACAACAGAGGTCGTAGGTAGTCTGCTGAGGTCAAACCCTCTTAAGTCCCATGGGGATTGAAAGGGCTATTTCTCGCTGTGTCGAGCAGTTCTGCATTAAAGCATGAAGCTCCAGAGAGGAACCACACACTGCGGGAGGGATTTAATTTTGCCCACAGCAACATTGCCACCACCTGGTCGCTTTGATAGATGCTGCAACTGCATGAAATGAAAAAATTTGCTTCTTTTCCTCTCACTAACCGTGGCCAGTACAGCTGCAAGTGAACCTGTGAATAGGAATATATGTCCTTTTGAAAACATTTGACAATCTTAGGCAGAGTGTTAAGTAATTGATATACAGCCAATCAAAAAATCTTCATTACCTTTCATCTGTACATCAACTCCACAACTTGGCTTTTTTTTTTTTTTACAACAGAATGTGATTATCTCCGAAGAATGACAGGATTTATCAGAAGAAAAAGTTCATTTATGATCTCTTCAGAACCTGCTAGTGATCTATAATTTAAATATGGTCCTTAACAATCCGTCAGCACAGAGCGCCCTCCACTGATTTCTGCATAACTTTGATCAGTGTGCCACCTAGTGAGAAGTACAAGAGATCAGCACAGAGTGATCCAGGTTTCGCTTTCTTCCTCTGAGTCAAAGACTTTAGAAAAACAAATCTCGGGGGGAGTGCTGAACTGTCGGCTGAACATTAAAGCCTCCGATAGCTCTTTGATAATGTGCCTGAGGCCCCCTCTTCAGCACCTAATGAAACCACTCATAGAGTATTGTGACTCTTGCTGAAACTCATCTAAGGCTCACGCATAGACACATTCAGGTAATGAATTTACAGATAAGGAGCAGCGCTCCTGTTTAATGATGTGTGTGTGTAATGGCGAAAAGGGCAAGAAAACTGTCTGCTGTCACAACAGGTTGTGGGTCGTGACATGGACTGTGAACGATGTTAACAGATTTGCAGAGGTGAAACTAATGTTAGAGTCTTTGATCATTTTTTTATAACAGCATAATTAAATCACAGAGCTGGAGCAGGTGAAGGCAGCACAGAAAGCAGGGAAATCTTTAAACAGCCATAAATGAGTTGAAAGAAAAAAAAAAATCCACCCTCGGGTGTTCTTATGTAACACTCCTTTGTTGTTCAGTGCACTCTAGGATTCACCATGTTTTAATTTATTTCACTGGCATACCCTCTCTTTCCTGCAAACTACCTCATCTAACCCTACATCAGCGAGTCACTTCACATGTTTCCCAAAATCACTTTGATGAGACCAGGAGTGAGAATGTCACAAAGAGCCGTGGGCTATGTGTGTGGGAGATAAAACTAGCATGACAGAAAGGGGAAGACAAAAGACAACTTTAGACATGACTTGTCACTGCATTTGCACTGGGTTTTTTTTTCTTCCTAGAATTTTAAAAGAAATGTATAGCTTCTTTTCTTTTCTTTGAATCTCTCAATCTGAGATTCACCACGAGCACGACCACTGCAAGTTTGATGTTTCGAATATGTCATTACGATGGCAGACTTTCAATGTTATCCACAGAAATACAAGATATAATGCAAAAAAAGTGAACCCAGGAGGGGAAGTTGCATCACTTTTAACAGTTTCCAGCAGCAACCTCATAGCATGAAAATGAGCTTAAGGAGAAACTTTGAAGAAATAACCGACAGACAGAAGAGAAGAAATCTCTCTGCATCAGCCGAGATAAGCGGGGGAAATAAGGATCCTCTCAGAGAGTTGGGGTAAACACGGCTTGTTAGAGAGGACCTGTGTGAGCTCAAACATGACATTTGAAAATCCAGAGCTGCATGCCGGAGTGCTTTTTGAGAGCTGAGGCTACGGGCGGCAACCAGTGACAAGGCTACAGCCAATTAGGACTGTTTGTGAGCAAGTGGCTGTCTGTCAGGGCGGATGAAAGTGGGTCAGAGCCGCAGCCCATCTTCGTAACAGAGCACAATGGCAGGTAGCTCGAAACTCTCAAACTTGAAATGAGACAGACGAGGATTTAATAGCTGAACTTTAAATTTGCTCTAATATGGGGTGACGGCTCTGAATCCATTATCATTATCAGCCACTTTGATGCTCCAAATTGAATTTCAGAGCAGGTTTCCAACAGTAGAGGAGCCACTTTCAAAGTTCAGACTGCAGGTATTATCACTATCGTTCATTACCAGGCTCCTGAGCAGGTAAACAACTCTGTGAGTTCAAAGGCACATCAGCACTACATATTAGCACGTCAGACACTCCTGTGTGGAGGAAAATGCTGTCGACATATTTCATGCGCTTTCTCACTTCCCTCTCACATCAAACACGACAGACTGTGCTGGAGCGGAGAGAGCTGAGAGCTGTGTAATGATGCTGAGAGTGTCAAGGTTTTTACATGTGTGGAGGACGGCTCTGACCAAGATGACATCAGAGTTGTGACGCAATAGCCACTTGAAATAATTACCGGTCGGATTGCTAAAACAGGTAGAGAGCCTGAGCCTCTGATCTTTTGTCTCCGTTGAAGGTCTCTGGTCCCAGTTCTGTCTACATGTTTGGTACGACTCACATGAGAGGAAAAAGACAAAATAACAGAACATTTTCATGACAGGAGCCTTTCATTCTTCACTTACTAAATTAATGAAACAAATCATGCAATCAAGGCAAGCAGTTATTTCTGGCAATGTTTTCTAACTGTAGCTGGAGAACATTTTCTACATATTCTTGTCGGTTAATACTAATGTATAACTGCTTTTTGTCTTTGTTTGGATATTTTATTAGATTTCATCGACTGTTTCTGTTGGCATATGAGATACTCCTAATCATTTGTAAGGCCATGTAAATGTATTAAAATCAATTACTTGACATATCAATTAGTCTGTTTTTTATTCATATAAACACATTAAAAGATTTATTTAGGGAATAAAAAAAGAGTATGGGTCAAGTTGAAAAGAAATCGAAATGACAGATTTTCAAGTTTAATGCAAACAACATGATTGGCTCACAGGGGTCTTGACAAAATCTAATTGGGTTAAGATAAAAGTGTTAAGCCTCATGTGAATGTTACATTTTTAACCAGGGGAAGCATGAATGTTTTTCAAAGAGGGACTGAGGCTCCACTAATTTGGGTCCAAATGAAACTTGGTTGGCTCTCTTATACAGCTTCTGAATGCTCCCTTATCTAGATACTTCTAACCAGGCTGAGCTTGAACACTTTAGATCCTTTTCCATTAAATGTTTACCATATTTTTTCCATGTAAAGCCTTACTCCACCAATACGATTTTTGTGTTACCGCCTGTGTGGCACAAAATTGAAGAACCAACGTCAAATTAGCAAGACCCACGGCTTTACTTTACTACTAATGAGCTTGGCAGCTGTTTTTGCACTTAGTGTTTCAGTGAGTGTTTGGGCTGGTAAGTGGAGGTTGTTTTTTATCTTGATTTTGTACGCTGGCGGTTTGATGGCAAATATGAAGACTGAAAGCAGTGAAGCTGTGCCAGGTGCAAGAATGCATTAGGTGGGAAATTCAGTGTTATAAGTCATCAGTCTGAAATTACGCAAGTCGTTTCCAACATGTGAAAAGGAACATCCTTCACTGCGCTCCAGACTCCTGTAAAATTCACCAGGGACACTTGTAAGAGCATTAAGTGTTTGACATGGGACCTGTGTGAGCTGTTCGCTGCTGTGAGTTTGGTGTCAGTAACAAATCCTCAAACAAAACTAGCAGCTACTGTAATGTAATATGACACACAGGTGACTGGATACCCGCATTAAGACTTATTACCAAGGGAAAGCAGCACAAAGCAGCCATTGAGCCCCACATCACTGTGGCTGGTTGGTTCACACATGTGGACAACATTCACTTCACTACGTCCTTGTGCTGTGAAATGCTTCCTACAGAATTATCCAGCAACTTGAATTACATCCAACTCCTCCGACATCTCTGCTCTGTGCACATCTTAAGAAACTCGGGGCATGAAGAATATTCCTCCTTTGGAAAACCTAAATTGGAAGCAAAAGCACATGTGCAGTCAAGCCTCTCGCCATGCCTGCATATGAGATTTACAGAGCGTAGGTTGAAACATAGCTCCGCTCATTAGCTGTTACACTGTCAAAACATCTCTGAACTTTATGTACTTTTGCAAAAGAGTGTGCCTCTCTTTCCTCAGCCATAATTTATGGAGTTAACCTTTAAGAGTCACAGATATGCAGGGTATATATTTCTCTAATGGAAACAAATGGCCCCTTTTGAACTTCAAATAAATGTTTCTATTGTTGTTGATATTTCTAGTCACACATTCAAAGTCGTTCCAACTTAGTCCCTCATTTTAGTATTAACATGCACACAGTCTGCACTGTCACTTCCCATCCGTGCACAGCGTGCCCTGCATGTTAAAGAGACGCACCCCAGAGAATGGGCTATATTTCATCACCACAGGAGCGCTTTCACTAACTACTGATGCAAATTTATACAGACTGCAAGCACACCAGATCCTCCTCAGGATTGCTTTTTGCATCACAGTGCCGTAGTGCAGAGAGGGATGAGAAGTGCGATGTCTGATGGGAAAGGAAAGTATTTACCGTCATGCTGAGCTGCATAAGAAGGCTGAAACCTTTTTTTTCATCTCAGGTACTTTAAGTTAGCTGCAGTGAGGTGACAGATTTACAAATTAGACTTCAATATGTTTTCTACAAATGTAAGTTCTGTAGAAGTTTTTAATTTGTGTGTTGACTCTCCATCCCGACCTCTCCATAAAACTCTCTGTCTGTGTCTCCTCTGTGGTGTGTTGTAAAATGAACATTGGTGTTTTGGGAAGCAGCACAAGTCTGAAAACAGTGGAAATAAGGGGTTTATGGCTGGCAGAGGAGGAAAATAAGGAGGACAGAAGTACTGGGCACAGTGAGGTAGATATGCAGAGTCAGCAGGCACTCAGGCAGAGGGTTCAATGACGCAGAAAACCCAGCGGGGACATGAACAGCACACTGGAAGCTGCTGCTCTCGAGGTGAATTTATTAAGAACATTTGTTATCAGAGCAGCTTTGATTGTGTTTTGTTGTTGTGTCTTGCAACTGATTAAAATAAGAACCGTTGTTTTACTCAGGGAGGAAGTTAAATATTCACTTTCATTACTTCATTTACACATTCACAAAATTACACAAACCCACACACACACACACACACACACACACACACACACACGTAATCATACAAACACCAAGATGAGCAGGATTAGCCAACCCGCTTAAAGCTGCTGTTGTTTATATCTAAAATTCTCTTCCAACTGCTCACTGTGTACACAGCAGATCGAGCAGTGACAAATATAGCTGCTTAAAAGTGGTGGAGATGAGTGACTATTAAATCCGGGAGATGTGCTCACTAAGCGCGCAGTACTCAGCTTATGTGCTTCCACTTCAAAATTTTGCAATAACCCTACTTTCTGATGACTATGTGTGTGTGTGTGTGTGTGTGTGTGTGTGTGTGTGTGTGTGTGTGTGTGTGTGTGTGTGTGTTTGTGTGTCAGAGAGAGACAGAGAAAGAAAGGGAGGGATATTAAGAGAGAGCGTAGGCACAATAGTTCATAGTGCAAGACAGTACTACTGGCCTTTGAAAGAATGCAGCAACTTCTGAACTTCAAAACAGCTCAAAAGCCTCAATTAACCAAAGACATTCAATAAAAACACATCGAGTTCAGTGCTGTGCTGCGCTTACAAATTGACTTTCTTATTGGGCTGCAGAAAACACCAAGTCTTAATCAACTTTAGTTAAAGAAATTTGAAGTGCCACTTTTTGTAAGCAAACCACAAAGATATTTACAGGATGGAAACAATAAAAGTCTTGTCTTTAAATGGGTAACAGTAGTTTGCAACAGCCAGTTAACTATCTGTTGATAAAACTCCAGCACAGCTATTCAATAGTCCTTGTTGAAAGACTGTGTTTTGGCTAACCAGTCACGGTCTCTCAACATTTCTTCCCTAATTATGTTTTGTCAAAACAGAAAGTATTCCCAATCCTGGTAATATATATATATATACACACTGAACACCTGCCTACACCCTTAAACAATCACTATGAATTCAGTATATAAGGAAATATGAAGTACAAGGTCTTCATGTTTGTGTCTGTATGTTGGCACACCTTATTAGCCTAACTTTGTGCTGAGCTCTTATTAGCAAACATTAGCATGCTAACACAATAAGCTCAGATGGTATGCATTATATCCTCTAAACATCAGCATGATAGCACAGTCGTAGCATGTTCCCATGCTTTCATTAGCCGTTTGATTAAAGCAGCACTGTGTTTCCAACCTCACAGCTGCTAGCATAGCTGCAGACGGTGAATGGCTTCTTCACTGTCATATCTGTTTCGCATGTGTTATCTGTTCATTTCAGTGTGTCAGTGTGAGTGCAAAATAATGGAATAGGACCATCCCTCATACCCTAGTGGACTAAGAGATGTACCATAAAATTGCAACGTCCTTGATTTTATTCTAGCTAGAGGCGTCTGCTGCATGCGAACACCTCGCTCCCTCCCCATAAGGCCTGTCTACTTCGACTGACTGATTAGATACTAAAAAGATAGATGAAAAAGCAACAGTAAAATGTAAGATATAACAACATTACAAAGGAGGGATGTGGAAGCAGTCTTGGGAGCTGCTGCCTTCTCCACTATGATTGTGTGAATATGTCATACATATAAAACCCAGCCAGATTCTGTTTGCGCTCCATAATGCAGAACATGTTGTATAATACTCTAGCCAAGTTTCTTTCTTAATGTTCTGTAAGGAACTCCTCAGAAGTTCATAAAGCTCAGCATCACCTAAACCCAGTATGTCTCCAGTCAGGGAGTACTCTGCTGTCAGTCAAGCAGAAGATGTTGATCTCTTGACGTAGAGCAGACATGCAGATTCGGAGAGAGAAAACAGCCGACTAATGCAGTCAGTGAACCTTCATCGGTTTATTGATCATCCTGGGGGAAAGTGTGCTAATGAAGATACTGGTGATACCATGCAATGAGGGACTGGAGGAGCTTATGCAACCAAATGCAAGTATCTATACACTGTAACTCAATTAGACTAAGCACTAGGGCTGGGCGATATATCAATTTTATCAATAAATCAGTTTTGTGGAAAATAGAGATTTTCTCTTTATCTAACTCCGCTGCTCCCCTTGGGCTCCCCTAGTTCACATCCTCCCCCCTCAATTACTTCCTACAGAGTGGCTGGTTGGCCCCCAGGTACGGTATGTCCCACCCACAAGTATTTTGCTGAAATTGCTCTGTCTCATCTCTATTTTTGCTGAAACTAAGGTTACTTTATTAATGTTCAAAGGGAAATTCATTTTGCTTTTGTTACATTTTATTGATAAAATGAAATAAAAAAAATAAAACCTGTTTTTAGTCAATTCTTTATCATTTGTATACATTTTGGAAAATAATAAAATCGATAAAAATGGTAAATTGTTGTTTGGTGTGAAAAAATGACAGATTTGATTCAAGGCTATATCGGCCTTACTAAGCAAATGGGTATACATTAAAACAAACTGGTTCATTATTAGACACACAAACTATTTACCTTAAATCTGAATCAGATATTTAAAAGAACTTTAACTGGCCTGAGGCTGTCACAGTGAGACAGGATGTACTAACTGACAGACATGCACAGCCCCCCCTCCAGCTCTACCGGGGTTCTTAAATCCAATATGGGGATTAGAAACGAGGAGGCAGATCTGAATTAGGCTAGTATCTACTCTGACAGAGTGATTTTCTGTGCTGCTGGGGGATACCCAGAGACTACGATCAATAATGTAAGTAAGAATATATATAAAACAATGTGATGGACGTTTTAAGGCCAATTCAGCAGTGGCCATACATGTTATTTGTAAGTTTGATGCGACTGTTTGGGCCTTAACCAAGAAAGAGAGAAGTTTATCATATCCAGGAATGAACGGTGTAAGCTTTTATGAGATTAGATTTAGAACACACCCACACTGGAAATGACTCAATGAAAAGAAGCACTTAAAAGAGTCTCTCTCTCTCTTTGAATTATATTACTATTAGGTTTGATGGCTGGAAGCCTGAAAGTCTAATAGGGAAAAGGACTTTGGACATAGTCCAACACCTTGACCTCTCTGAGCAGGGACATGAGGGAGAATGACGATTTTCAGAGTTACACTGCAGACAACTTCACACCGTGACTATCCTCACATCACTTTGGTCCAGTGGAGCAGAAAGGTGACTGAAACCGCTGCACTGTCAGGGCACGGTCATCTGGGCAAGAAGGAGCAGAGCCTGAGCTTGCAGGGTTTTGTG
The DNA here is from genome assembly GCF_963930695.1 of Labrus bergylta. Classification (NCBI taxonomy): domain Eukaryota; kingdom Metazoa; phylum Chordata; class Actinopteri; order Labriformes; family Labridae; genus Labrus; species Labrus bergylta. The sequence goes on along the minus strand of NC_089199.1, from coordinate 10,771,546 downwards.
CTAACAAAGTGATAGTGCACGTAAGGTTATTTTTCATTTGGCTGTGGACCATTATGAACTTTTATATGTTCCTGCGAGCAGTTAAAGGGCAAGAAGCAGGAAAGGATGTTGGTAAAATAAAAAGCAAGGATGAAGAGGAGGGAATTCAAGCAGTAATCGTGGAGACGCCACAAAGAAAGTCGAGATGTGGTGAATAATGCATGTAGTTCCAAGAAACAGTGGTTTCGCTTGCTATTTCCTCAAGGCGGAATTATTGTAGTGGCAAAGATGCACAAATGAAAAATGCTTTCAGGACCAGGGGACACTCTTGCTACAATTATGTGTATTTGTTGTCCATGTAAGTCTTAGACAAAGTGTTTCATCTCTCGGCACTGAGGGAGGATGAAAACATTTTATCACTGAAAGGCTGCAAATTAAAGAACACATCTAGAATGAAAGAGATGCTGCTTCTTTGCTTGTTCTACTGTTCCATCACTTTGTTTTCACACCGATGTGAAATTATTTTTTCTGTTCTAACAGAGTGTCAGTCACTTACTGTCACATAAAAAACAATTTTCAGCACAATACATCAAAACACAACAGCTGCTAAACTGAAGCTGCAATTTACATTTCTGGTAGATTCTTGCGTCTGCATCCGCTCTGACAACTACCTCGATCAAACAGCATTTGCATGAGGCAGATACTGTACACACTGCATGAGGCCTTTCATTATAACACAAACAGACACAGTGGGCTGAATGAAAACACAAATCATGAGTTTTAAAATGAAAGAAAATGTGTGACTTTATTTCATGCGTTTACTTTCAAGTCTGCTTTATTCAGTAAACACGGTGCGGCAGGTTTTCAAAACATGAGACTTCTAAAATATATCTGATTGGGTAATGAGAGGATTAAAAAAAAAGAAATAAAAAAACTATCTAAAGCTCCAGTGAGGATTTTCTTTATTTTTTTCTTGTTATGAAACAGAGTGAATTTACACGGCTGCGTCGGCTGGACCTACAAAAGCAAATGGGGAAATCAGGAAAGAAGATAACTTCTTTCAATCAAGGTTTTTTCTAATGCATGAAAGCTCTACTGGAGGGTAGGTCAGTCGAGGGTATGTATATACATTCAGCGGGTGGCAGTATGCACGTATTTGGTTTGCAAATCCACCAAAAGGCAGAAAGAAGAAGAAGAAGCAACCATGGCGACCTGTCGCGTCCATCCTACTAAGTGTGAATGTTTTTTTGTTTTTTTTCTGAGACGCTAACAACAACCCTCTTCCATCATCCACATCTATAAATGAAATGGGCCTGTGCTGCGTAGATATGATGGTTCTGAAGCAACATGTTTAGAATTTTGTCATTTTAATTGCGGCCCATGTCCTTGTTTGAGCATGGTTGCGTTCACAGTTCCCGCAGACCGTACTCGAGTACGCATGATCCGTGCCCGAGACCACCTCTTCAAGGTGGCTTGGGCATGGTACCCAAATACAGTACGAGTACAGTACGTTTGTGTTCACACTGATCAAATTAACCGAACTTTGGGGTCAAGCGTACTCGGATCTGGGCCTGGGTTCCTAGTGTGAAACCACCCCTACAGCTGCTGAACAAAAAGGCTTTGTTACATTTTCACAGATTCACGGTGAGTACTCTGTAAAGAAGCAAGGGGAGATTTTGTTGTCAGAAAACACTACTTTCACACATACAGCAAATTAAACAAATACATAAGACGTAGTGCTTGGACCACAGGAGCGCCAGCAGCTTTAAGCCATTCATTTCTCTGAATTTATTCAGTTTTTTTATTGAATACTCAGATATTTCGGAGTATATAACCGAAGGTATTTTTCTATAAAATGTAGCTGTATTTGACAGACTAGTGTTCACGTGATTAAGAGCCTAGCACAATAAAAATAGCTACACCTGTTTGTATAATGCAATATCATTGAACACCCCCACAAACTGCAGCCACCAAAATGACCATAAAGTTGATTCAACACCTCTGAAAACAGCTTCAACTAAATTGGAGCTTTATAGCCTTCATGAAGGGAGGGTTTATTGCAGGACTGTTGCTGAATAGATTCAGCTATTAAACTGGCACCTGTGTGTATGTTATATTTTACAGTTATACCCTCCATTTTCTTTTTATACTGTTCATAATATAACAATCCCCTCGTGTTTTTTGGACCCTTTTAGTTTGAAGTCTACACTGGCTCAGCTTTCAGCCATAATGTGATTCAACTCTTCGGCACTGCCACACCCTCTTCTTGTTTTACCTCCTTTTTATACAGAGATGCCCTCCAGATAAACTGACCGACTACAGCACAGGACTGTGACACAAAGTCCTGTGTAAAGACTGCACACAGATATACATGAGGACAGGACGTGGGAGAAATTCCCGACATGTCTGAGATCTTATAGCCTGCAATATATGTTTGACTTTTACAGTCTTTCCCCTGTTTTGTGTACATTTCATTTGCATCCTCAGTGGGTCATCTCTCTCTGCCTGCCACAACAACATGTAACCAGAGACACATGGGTCAGCAGCTCTCCAGAACCACTCATTTTGTGCAACTCAACATCCATCCCCCTGCAACCTCTTAACAGTAATATGCTCTTATCAACACAGTATCAGGCCCACAGACACAGTCAAACAAAGTGCATTATTTATAACGGGGTTCTCGTGTGCTCAGAGGAGGCGAAGAACGTCAGAGACAGCAGAGACAACAACAATCCTCTGCTCCAGATTTTCAAGCCCGTCTTCCCAAATAACAGCAACATATCAAACAGGCTAAATAAATCCCCCCAGATGAAATCCTGCTGCACCACTTATTAAAAAACACGTGTAACCAAGCATGAGTTTTTTCAGCGCATGAATATGACTGACGTGTCTCTTTTATTAGCGACACAGAGTGTTGCCTGATCAGGCTTGTTGTTGATGACACTTGCTTTGAAACTCCACTCTGACACCTCTCTCTCTCCAGGAGGTAATGAGTGGAAACACAGAACTTTAAATCGGATGTGGCAAAGTCAACATATAGGATGCAACTCTAAAGGCAGTTTTGTTTTGATTTCGGCCCTGAGCTCTCCTCATTATCCATCATAACTCTGTGTGAAGAGTCACTTTGAATTAACAGCGAAGAGGAGGCATCAAAGGCATTGACTAACAGGCCAGATGAGGGAGGATGCAGCAGACACTTTCATTCAAGAGGCCAGTCAATCTCTTACACCCCCCCCCCCCCTCCCTGGGGAAATATGTATTCTGACCATGTGCATAACATAATAAGATATCATACATGTATGCTTCATTTGTAGCGCTCCAAGGTTGGCTTCAATATTTGTGCAGCCTGAAATTCCTGATTGATTTAGTTTTCAATAATTTAGCAATCAGTCAGAGCTCTCAGAGAATCTCTGATGGTGTCTCAGGCTGTCAGACTCAAACACCCTAATACTGTGCACCTGCATTATGAATATATTTCAGGTAGAAACGGTGTTATTGGTTTTGACACCAAACCAGAGAAAAAAAAAAATCTGCTACTCCACAATTCAAAGTATTCAATTCAAAATGCAGGAATGTTCTTTGCAAACAAAACCTTCATATCTGCTGTTAATGAGTCCACAAAACAGCCCCTCTTTTATTTGACCCGCCTCGTTTAAAGTCCCCGTCATTTGCTCCATATGTCAAGTGTGACCCCTAACACAGGTGAGCCACAGCCCCAACTTCAGTGTAAATATTGTCTAAAAAAGATGTGCTTCTGTAGCTCTCTGCTTATAACGCACTATACTTCACAAGTCAATTCATCCATCCTGCTCCTGAGCATTTTGCTGCACTAACAGAAACATCAACTACGATCACCATCACACCTTTCCGTTTACGAAACCAATTTTTCTTTTTGGTCTTGACAGGATCACGCATTTCTCTGACATCCTGCCCAAAATAACCCAGCTTTGATTTATTTCCCCTTCAAAATTTCACATTGTTGCAGCAGTGGTCCAGGAAGACACTTACCTCTTCCTGCACCTTTAAAAGACGTGTCATGCGCCTCTTAGCATTAGCTCTATTAAAACGGCAGCAATAACAAGGATGTATTTAGGAAGAGCAGCTGAGGGTGGAGATCGGTTACGCTAACATGCAGGACATGCAGCTGGCTAATTATCTGTCAGGAGGCAAGGAGGTGTAACTGAGGCTACTCACTGGCTTGCATTAGTTGCCCCTGGCGTCCAAACACCTGGGAGAAGGTGGCATGGCTGCTGCAGGTGAGGGTGTCCTCCATGGCTGTCCCACTGGCACACGCTGAGGAGAAAGGAAGAGCGAGGAGGGGGAGAAGGGAAGGTCAGCCACACTGCGTCACACCAAGATAGGAAAAAGAGGAGAGGGGAAAAGAGAGATAAAACTGAAGCAGAAGAGGGTGGGCTTGCCTTCAGATGCAGAAGCTGGTGTGTGATATCTAATAATGACTGCTCTCCTCTGGACTTGTCCTGCTGCCGCTGCTGCTGCCGCTGCTGCTGCTGCTGAGGAGTGAAATCCAGCCGCGCGCTGCTCACACCAATATGAGCAGAACTGCTCCTCGCACAGATAATGGGAGGGGGTGTGACTGCCTCCCTGCCTGCTTGTCAGCATGTAAGAGTGTGCGCACGAGAGAGAAAGTTCTCTGAATGTGTGTCTGTGAGAGCGCTTTGGTGTGCATGTGTGAGGGAGAGTAAAACAGGGTGGTAAAGCAGGTAGCAGAGCTGTAGGCACAGTTTCTCTGCCAGCACTCTGATCTTGTGCTTCGTCTGTACAAGCTGACAGTCCTCTGCGGCTCCAGACAGGCTGGGTTGAAAGGAAGAGCAAAGAAGAAGGGGGTGAGCGCGGCTTCTTCAGCAGGTAGAAGTCAATCCTCCCTCCTCCTTCTCCCCCTCACTCTCAGCTCAAGTAGACAGCAGCGTGTGTCCTCTGGGCACAGGAAGGGACGGTTGTTTTCTGATCTGTGTGGCTATGCCCCCTTTTCTCTCCTCCCTCTTCCTCCCCTCCCTCACTACAACCCTCATTTGCTGAGCCTCAGCAGTAACATCTCTCTCCCTCTCACTCCAGCTCTCCCCCACATTTCACACTCTCTCTACCCTACCCCATGCAAATCCCCTCGATCCATCTTAAAGCTAGGGCCGCTGCTGGGAAACAGATTCTAGCAAACTGGAGTGCTTCATCCTCCCCCTGTGCTGAGGGAAAAAAAGGAGGATGAGAAAGTGGAAGGGTTGTATAAAAAGTGAAAGTAGGGCTGTACAGCTGGTGGTTCCCAGAGGCAACATCATGAAAAGAATTTGAAGAAAACTGCTGAGTATAAAACAAAAATTAGCTCACACCCAAGTAAAAAATAACTCCTATAGACTTCCCTTAGTAGTAAAGCCAGTTACATACTTACCTTAACTGGCTGTATTTTGCAGCAGCTCTTTAGAAGTGCACAGTAAAAAAAAAATAGATTTACTATTACGCTTGAAAACACAAAACATACTGCAGCAAAATGGTACAGATAGTGCCAACAGTGTCTTTAGATTAAGTTAACACACATTTCAAGATCTTAAAATATTCTCTCAAGCCTTAGAGGCATAGTCAGCTACATAGTGCAGACTGTGCAGCTGTTGGCATGGAGACCTCTGACAGTTATTCCAACACATGATCACAATCCTCTAACCTTGCTGCAGCTTTTAAAACTTGTGTTAAACAAACCAATTTCCTCCCGAGGAAAACACACGAGAAACTTTGCAAGGAAACCCATTGTCATGGAGCCATCTCTCACATTACTGGCCTGCAGGGTGAGCACACCGGGGACCTGACCACAGCACTCACATCCTTGCATCACATCCTCCTGTTTTGAAAGGAAATGGCAGGATGCTCAATGAGCCACAGTGGGAGAGCTGGGAAAGAAGGCTCAGCTAGTTGGCAGGCTTAAGCAGGTGGTTCTGCAGGTGAAAGGATAATAGTGAGACATGGAGAAAAAAAAAGTCCAGAGTAACTCATGACAGTTAGCATGTTTGTTTAGGAGCAGGTTTAAAAGCTATGTAATCAAAATCATGAAGAGAAGTCGAGTAACAATCAGCATGTTGTTGCATACAAACTTGACTGATATCTTCAAAATGTTAGGTTCACATTTCAGTAAGCACATTTCACCGACAATAAGAGGATTCAAGACACATCTTCACTTTCAAGTCGGAGACTAATGCCCAGCAGAATAACTCGCTGCTCCGTCTTCATCAGCTTTAATGCTATTCTCTTTGAACAGGAAGTAGGGGCAGAACAAGCTTTTTTTTTTTTTTTTGTGAAGGCTGTATATTGTCAAGTATGAGCAGCTGCCATTCCCTCCTACGGTGTCTCCCGTCACTGGCGGCTATCTTCTTTTGGACGACAACCGTATAGTTCAAAACTAGTCTGCTCCAGATATTCTTTATATTCAATCAGATCTTTTGTGAGCAAGAAATGGAAAACACTGTCTTACATAACAAAGACAAGAACTACATTTCTTACACTGGAGCTGAAACAACAGGATCATAAATATTTTAGTTGAGAGACAGTACTTTAATTGGCACCATTTCTGATGAATTAGCTAACCATTTAAACATTTAAAAACAACCTTTCAGGCAAAATGCAACAAACTATGCTGGAGATAGCTTCTCTTTGATGGGGACTTTCTCTGATGTTTAGTTTGACAGATCCATGATAAATTAATATAAAATAGAGACAGCAGAGATTTGCCAAGGGCTTATTCACTATCTCTCACATCTCATTAGCATAGCAAAAAACTAGTTACTTTAGCAAACAATTGCAGTTTAAAATATGTTGAAATTATTCCTTCTTTTTGGTTGTAGAATTTTTCTTTGTGATGATAGTCTCAATGGAGTTTTAGCATTTAGCAAAATGCATCACTTTTTTCTAATAACAGGTTCAAAGCTACAAAATAGCACATCTGCACACCGGTTTGTTAAAGGTACCAGATCATTTCTTAGCACTGAAACTAAGTTTAACAATCTGGTCTTGCCAACTGCTGCAGTGACGTACAGGTGTTCAAGACCTGATGACTTAAATGTTTGTGATGCTACAGGCTCAGTAGTTAAAGAATGTAGACTGAAACTTTAAGCCTGACTGTGGACACTTGTTTCCCACACAGAGTTCTCCTGCTCCATCAAGATTTGACAGACATGTGAATCATTCAATCTGGGAGGCCTTATGTCTTTTATCCTTATGTTGTCTTGTGATGTTTTAAGTAGCTTTTTCTTTATTTAAATGCCAGGGCTCGGTTCCTTAGATGCAAAATGCTCCAGCTAAACAAGTTTTCTCCAAACACTTGTTTGCAAGACTAAAGGTTAAGCTGAGTGCTACTCTCACCACACCCAAAAACAGGTACCAGTGGTGCTGGGAGGAGTAAGGTATAAACAGGTCGACACTTTCAAGGTGTTGTTTTTATGTTATTCTCCTCGAAGTACTCAACTCAAAGCATCTTGTTCATTGATTAACAATAAAAAATAAAAAAATCAATGCAAATCTTTACATTTCAAGAAACATTAGGAAAAACTTCTTGAACTGAAAATGTCCTCCCTAAAATTCAGCGAGACACTTTTCTGACATGTACCTTTGTCTGTACACCAGACCTGAGTTAAGAATTTGCTACAAATAGAAGCTCATCCTGAACCTTCTTGCATGCGGTAATTGAGTGCCAACCCCCTCCAGCAGCCTTCTGCTCTCCTACGTCTTAAATCTGCCTCTCTGCTGTAGCTTAGTTTATTTCGTCAGGCCAGGCACAGAGCTGCATGGAATTGCATTTTTATGAATAGGGCTGGAGCACCGTACACAGCAATCAAGAGAGAGTGCAGTGATATTTCAGCCTGACAGCCTGAGTATGGTGCAGCACTCTTCCAAGTGCACACACCTACACACACATACACACAGCTGAACACCCATAAAGTACAGCCAGCTATAAACTATACCATCCTGGCACTGGAGCAAATACACACATCGCCCCTTCCCACTGAATAAAGACTAAATCTGCCTGTGAATCAAGTTCAACATATAGATTAAATTAAATTCAAAACCTCATCCATCAACATGATAACCTCATGTGTAAAATGACGACCCAGTCCACAGGACGTATATATTTAAGCTTCTTTTCAAGACTGGAGGCACCTTTTAGCTACATGCTGTCCAACTGCTGGGTTTGATAGCTCATTAATGCATGTTGAGTGTGATGGATGGACTGCAGACTAAAATAATCTCAGCAGATGCACACGGGCCAGATGAGACCTTTGACAAATGCACCATCATTATAAGATGCTTTGGGATTTTTAAATCAACCATATTAATGGCAGTTATAAACTTTATATTGCTTATTATTGTGTAACTTCATACTTTCTTCTAACACCACTGCAGTGGATTTCATGAATATTAATCAATTTAGGTTTCGCAATTTTTGGGGGGGAATGTGGAAGAAGTTAATTTTAGCTGCGAGTCGGTAAGAAGTGTGTTTTAAATTATTAATTCATCGGCTGCTACTTTAATCTACATTTCTTTTCCACATATATTGTATAAAAGTGTATGTTTGAACAATGACTGTTGAAAGGCCTGCAAATAAAAAAGTTACGTTTTTATCTTTGGGTGTTTTGTGGGTATTTCTATGTTGTAGTTCTCAGGTCATAAGTTTAGCTCTCAATAAAAAACACATTTAACGTGCTGCAAACACAAAGTATAACAAAAATGAATCATGAGGAATGATTCACATTTTTATGCCAAATAGTTATTAATGTCCTCTGTGACATTTGTCCCACCGTGATTAATTGCTGTTTATAACATGATTAAGCTGTATCATTATCATTTGCATTGTCATGAATGCCTATTGCATTGTGATTGATTGGTGTTACAATGTAAAGGATGTTATACTTGTTTGATGAGATGCAGGGGCAAATTATATTGTACAATGTGCAAAGCTTTTAAGGAAATGTATTCAATTATTGTAAACTTAAAAAAATAAAAAATAAAAATCCCATCCCAATGAAAGGCCCAGTCGCTTTCACCAGCCTGGTGAAGTTGCTGGTTTCTGTCTCTTCTTAGTAAGAGGCCCCCTATGCACTCCGTGTTGAAATCGTTTGCAGATCAAAAATGAGAAGAACAAACAGGAAGACACAAAAAATCCATAGACTTTAGTAAATAAAAGCCTGGGTTATGAATTCAAGTTTTACGGTATATTTCTGTTCAGAGTAATAATGATGATGAATTAGTTTAAAATAAACTTCCAATTAAATAAAGACATTCTTCTCAAGCTCTGAAAGCAAATATTACAAACCTGATAACACTGCTCTTGCATTATTCCCTTTTCAGAATTGAGCTCAATAAAGTGAAGCTGCAAAGCAGAAGTATGAATTCAAGTTTCTGTATGACTCACACAACAGCCCTGACAAGTGCACTTCTCTCAAAATGGATACAGCTCTAACAGCAACTAGGAGGCTGACGATGGTCACATCTCTCCTGGTAGCCGCTTTCTGGCCTGTGGAGTAAAAAATTTAGCAATTTTAAAACAGATTTATGTAAAGCACTAACTCCTGTCTTGTTCAAAGGAATTGTGAACAAAATGTCCTTTTACATAGTCCGGCAGCTTTCTGACAGGCTGTAAGAGGGCCAGACAATCAGCATGTGTAATCTTGGAAACTTTATCATGGTGCAATGGCAGGGACATCTATTATATTAAAAAGAAAAAAAGGTCTCAGTGAGTAACGAAGCCTGCAAGGAGTCAGAACCACTTATGAGTGCAGTTAATCAAAGGCTCTCTCTCTCTCTCTCTCTCTCTTTCTTTCTACACACAGGCAAAGGGATTCTTGATGTTTATTTAAACAGAAAACATAACGCTGCACATTAAATAATGAATTTGCAAAACATTTGTTAATGTTTGTCATTTGGTCAACATTTGTCATTTGGTACATTTTAGGGGGGAGGAAGTCATCTTGATTTGACCTAAAGTGGTGTTAAGACCGTAAATATTAAGAGGAACAAAGCCTGAGTGATGTCACCCATCTGTTACTGCAGGGGTCTGTGGAGTCCCAATTTTAGCGGTGGCTGTGCTGAAAATGCCGTCTCAACTTTAGACACCGTAACGACAGGCTAAGAGCTGGAGCTGAGGCAGGTTTTAGCCTCTTAACAGTTACAAAGCGCTCGCCTGTTAATCTACGCACCTTGTTATGAATAACGCTTATCCTTCATAAAATCTAAACAGATGAGTTAACAAAACGTTAACCCACAGTGTCCGCCGATTGAGACGTGAGCTAATCAGAACTATTTTGCTTAGTGAACCAAGCTGTAAACATGTTCATTCCTGCTGTAAGAACTGGCTTTTTTTGAAGGGATGCGTATGTGACCTTGGTGCTTCTGCAACAAGCCTCAAGCGGACACTCGTCGAACTGCAGGATTTTGCACTTCGACATCAGTTGAATTTTTCAACACTGGAGGTTGCCGCTTGGTTTCTACCCATTCCTTCTATTTTTGTTATTCAATCGACATCCCCTGTAAGCAAAAACAATAAAAGCTTTACAGAAATTGAAAAACATTTTTTTATTATGTCAATTATAGCAATGTTTATTACTTGAGGTCATTCGGGATTTTTGTCTTTGTTCATCCTTAAATACATAATCTTGATGCTGAAAGGAAAAACATGAAGATTTCTCATGGAAATATAAATTAGCTTCAAATCATATTTATCAATTGACTTTCCCAATAACATGCTACAAGTGTTAAAGCACTGCCTGTGTGTCTGCTGTCTCTGTGGTTCGACCGGGAGTGACCAAGTAGGGATGAACACTGGGGACACTAAAAAAGTAAGAAGCTTTGCATTGGCAGGTTTCCTAAAAATATGAACTCACAGAAACAAATAAAGATGACATTGTCCATCAGTTACGTTACTGTGGCAGGGCTCTGGAAAGAAAAACGACACATGAAACAACTTTTTGTTTAGTCCACTTACAAAGGACATAAAATACAAAACACTGCTGCATTCAACTATTAGAGTTATCATCATGCATTCAAGCATATAAAAGTTGGTTCATGTGTCCTTGTATGTTAAATCCCTTGAGATTTGTTAGCAGAAAGGCTGTAAGTTTTTTTTCATTTTTTGATGACTGATGCACATTTGTCTGTAAAGGTGCAACAGACCTGAATACATTCCATGATTTCCCATTTAATTAAACCAATCTTACTGATCAAGCAAAAGAAATTTGGCAGTTCAATTTAAAGTGCTGTACGAACACTAGGCTGAATGGGTGAAGAGACTTGGACATAATTCCCCATCACTCTACAGCTGGAATTCCCTGTTCAAGTCAAATGAGGAAAAACTTCTGAGAAAAAAACATGACACATACTGGTGATTTAGGCTAAAGGAAAAGTTGTCCGGCCACACATCCAACCATACACATACTTACCACGCACACATATACAGTGTTCCTGAGGACCAATTGTTGCAGTGAACAACTGCCATTTCTATTTTTGTTTCCAAAACAAAAATTTGCCAACAAGATATATTCTACAATATAATGACTACAGAAATTAAAATCAAACATACATACTTTGTAAATCATGTATAAACTGAAGTAGGTGCCCATTGGGAAAGACATGGAAATTGGCTTTATCTAGTTAATTATCTATTCAGCACATGCATCAAGAGATTCTGGAAACATCCAGAAATCTAAACAAACGGGGAAAAGACGGAACGAAAGAATAAACAAGTCCCTAACCCTAACTGATACATGATTGCCTTTTGCAATATATCAGCTTCCCAGAATAACGGAGCCCTAATGTTACTGTTTTGGGTCAAGTAATGACACATTTCGTATATATTAACTCATTGTCATGTACAGTTTCCTTTTTTTTGCAAGGCTGGCTAAAATCAAGGCTCAGTTCAGTTCAAAAAATGGAAGATAAAAGAGAGTTCCCTCCTTAAATCCAACAAAGGCAGGTGAGAGAAGCAGACTCCACTTGTTTTTGAGTGATTGAGCCCACCACTAAAGAGCCACCTCGGTGCTGTCAGTGCCTTGATTAGTCCAGAACTGAGAGGTGAGAACCATAATCCCAGGAAGATCAAAAGAGTCCACATGGCTTACTTCATCAGAAACTCCTGAAACACAGAAGACGAACAAAAGTGAGACACACAGTGCTTCAATGTTTAGTACATTTATCAATAACTTGGTTGACAGAAATGTAACCAACAACTTGAAAAAATTATTAATTTTCTTTGCTGATAAAGAATTTCTGCAAACATGTCCAACATATTGGTGCTGATATATACTGAGACATATCTGCATTAAGTTAAATTGTTTTTCCAAATTCATCCAGCCTCAATAAAGACTGAAAGAAAAAACAAGATTATCAGAAACAAACACAGGCTAAAGCCTCACCTGAGTCTCTTTTGGCTCTTGAATTGGTGGTTCCTCAGTTTTCACATCAGCAGAAGGAGCTGTGCTGGCCATTTGTAAGCTCCTGGTGACTGGACCACCTACTCTCTCCCTTGTTCGAGGTGGTAACCGCACCTCTTTCTTCAGCTGTTGTGTTGTTGGCGTCTTGGCCTCTGCTAATCTCTTGGGTGCTGCCTCCTTGCCCACACGCTGCATTCTCATGGCTGGTCGTTGTGGTGCCGTGTCACTGGGAGTTTCCGGGGCTGTAGGGGTGGGAGGTAGAGACTGAACTTGGCCCTTCTTAGTTTTTTTGCTAGCAGGAACTGGTGCTGGGAACGAGGCAGGCCTCTTTTGACGGCCCTGGGTAGCGGCTGTTTTTCCTTTGCTGGTCTGAGTGGATTCAGGTTCTGCTGCACCAGAGCTACGAGCTCTGGTCTTTCCTAGGGGTTTGGACTCTGGCACTATCTGCAGTATTTCACAGTCTGAAGCTTTCTTTCTAAGATTCATGTTTTTATCTACCACAGACACTGCCTCTTTTTTAACCTCTGCAGCACCCTTTTTGCCCTTTTTAACAACAGGCTTCTTGGGACAGCTGATGGCCATATGTTTACTGAGACTTGCAGGATAGGTAAACTCACGGCTGCAGTGGGGGCAGACATTCGAGGCCGGCTCTTCTTCCACTTTAATGACGGCCTTCTTTGCACTGGTGGCAGCTTTATTTCTTTGTGAAATTGCCTTCTGCACCAGCTGGTTTTTCTTTTTACTGAGGGCACTCATTTTTGTTTTACCTGTATCTTGATTAAAGTTAAGTCTCTTTGGCTGACCCATTCTGCGGAAAGCACTGTGGCCTACAGTGGCTGCTAAGGGCGACACAACCCCATTAGGACTCTTAACTATTTGCTTGAGTGGGATGGGGTTTTTCTTGGGCGTGTAACGCTTCTTATCACTTGCGTTTGCACAGGCCAAAATGTGCTTGTGCAGTTCGGGCATGTTGTCAAAGCTGTTGCCACACTTGGTGCAGCGAATGGCAGTGCTGAAAGTTTGTGGTATGTTGTGAGTAGTGAAGTTAGTAGCTGAGGCCACAGAGCCAGCATGGGAACGGCTGTGATAAGGAAATGGGGGTGGTTTGTAACTTGGGTAGTGTTGGTTAATGCCTAAGCGGACATCAGGGCCTTTTGGCTTGCCTCCTTCTGAGGCCATGATCTTTATTGTAGTGTACAGCTCCTCATTGGGGTCCTCCGCTCCTTCCTCTGTATGATTACCATTAACATCAGGCTCTTCTTTTGCTAAATCAGAGTCATCATTTTGTGGAGCAGCTTCATCAGTCGCCTCTGGTGCTGGTGTTGATGGACAGCTTTCCTCTTTGGCTCTGGATGGATCTGTGTAGTTTTGTGGTCTAAGCTTGCCACTCTCTACAGTGGTATGTGAACATGTCTCGTTTGGATGCAGATCCTTCTGGTGCTGCTGGAGGTTACAAAGGAAAGCAAACTCCTTGGAACACACAGAGCACACAAAGATCTTTCCAACTCCGTGTAGCGCCGTCCGGTGAGCCAGCAGGGCTGGGGTGTCACCAAACAGCTGCAGACAGAATTCACACTTGAACGGCCAGTCGGCAGCGTGCTCCGAAATGTGTCCACTGAGCTCTTTGATGGAGTTGAACGGCTCCAGGCAGACATTACACACAAAGGTCTTGCAGAATGTCACATCGACTTCCTCCCCTTCCGAGGTTTTATCAGATGGTTTGTCAGGAACAGCAGGCTTAGGTGAAGAGTCTGCAACATCCTGAGTTGCATGATTCAGAACTGGCAGCTCATCTATGCTGTACTGTGGCTCTGCTTTAATCTTCACCAGAGGGAGGGACGGTGATATTGGCGGTGGGGATGGATCACGTGGTGCTGGACACAGAGGTGATGAAGAAGATGAGGGCTCAGGCTGAGATGAAGAAGGTGCAAGACAATTATCTGCAACAGATTCATAGTTGAGGTTTATTTTGCCATTTAGCAGCCTGTTTGAAGTGTCAGTCATAGAAACATCTGCTTCTGTAGTTGGAAGTTCTACTGGTGTTGGCTCAGAGGTGCAAAAATTAAGGGCATCTTTAAGTGGAGTCTTTTGGAATTGTGATGGCTCAGGGATGTGGTTCTCTTCCTCCTCTTCGTTTTCTTCAGCTGACATTATCTCCTCTGAGTCTGATTGGAGCGTGTGTTCAACTGATCTTGGAGACATTTTTGGTGAAAGGACAGGAAGTGGTCTAGGTGCTGTAAAGTCTGAAGGCTGAGAAAGTGGCGAGCTAGGCATAGCTGGGGGAGATGGTATGGTAGGAAGTACAGGGGGAGGCGGTGTCAGGGAAGCAACACTGGATCCGCCAGGGGAAGAGGGGTTCATGATGACAGGGGTCAAAGAGGGTGGAGAGGGGTGAGCAGACTCCGACACAACATTTGATGACGGAGAATTAACACAACTAATGTTTGATAAGGTCGATGTGCCGTCCTCTGCTGGCAAAGTAAGACCTACATACTCATTCATAAGCACTTTCTCAAGCATGCTTGTGTTGGGCTTTTTCTTTTTAATCAGTGGCTGTGGTGCTAAACTTCCCTTTAATTCAGGCTCGACGCTGCTCTTTCGATGTACGCTTAAATCAAGAGCTGAATCCCCGAGCACCTTGTTCGAACTGTCACTCTTCCTGCTCACAGAGTTTGACAGATCCAAGGGCTGCTGATTACAGGAATTACCACCACTGCTGGAAGTTTGGCTGTGAATATTATTTCCAGTAAGGCTCAGGCTGTCTCCATCCTCCTTGTCCATCAGGCTCCCAGGAGGTGATGCACTGCGGCTTTCTAACTTTGGCACCTTAAGGGTGAATGAGCTCGTAACCTCCGCTTTACAGCTCTCTGTTTTACATGCAGGACTGAGTTGTGGAGAAGATGGGGGAGAGGCTGTTCTTCTTTTGAACCTTCCTGAAACTCCTGGCAAGGGCGTGACTGACAGCGGGGAGGCCAGTCTATGGCTTTCTGTTATCAGAGTAATTGTTGATTTTTGAATGTCTTGTGTCTGAAGGAGCTGCTTGAGCTTAGGTGACAAATAAACTGTTTTCTCTCGTTGAAATGTTGATGAATCTGCAGCTTGTTGGAATAGTCCTCCCATTAACAAGTTAGACGAGGAAGATGTAGAGGATGATGACGACGAAGAAGACGCTGTGAAAGATGAAGTTTCTGTTTCCACTTTCAGGTTGGGAACAAGTGGGGGGGTAGATGTTCTTCTTTTCCCTGCTGGCTGGCCAATGTTAGAGACTTGCTTTGCAGCACTGGTTCTACCCTCCACCTTCAGTGCCTGGCTGATCTGATTTGGACTGATGATGACTGTGTCCAGACCTAACAGCGCTGCAGATCTGGAGTCCACCTCTATCACCTCACAGCTGCTCACCGTACTGGTGGATACAATCTTACCATCAATGTAGAAGCTCAAATTCTCCGAGATGTTTTTGGATATGTCAACTACGTAATCATCCCTGTCTACCTCATCTTCCGTGTCCGCACTGGGCACGTAAACAGGCGGAGGGCTGGTGTTGGGGGACTCATCAGGCTGCTGTTGTGCAGAGGCCTCTTGCAGCAGCATGCCTTTCCTGCGAACTCCCTTTGGTAACAAGTGTCGTTCATGTATTCTGCGTTGATGTCTGCGCATGTTGGTATGTGTACCAAATGCTTTATTACAGTACTTGCAGGGGTGGAGTTCCTTAGACTCCCCATTTTCATCCAACATAAAGGGACGGTCGACATGAAGCCCCAACTCCTTTCTCTGCATCTCAGATTTGTGCAAAGATCCTCCAGTAAACTGAGACCCTATGGCTATATAGTGACTCGTTGGACTTGTGCAGTCTGGACTTGAACCATCAGTCTGCAACACAGAACTAAGCAGACCAGCAGTCCCGGCCAGAGAGCCAGGCCTTTTTTTAGGCCCACTCTCATGTCTTCTCTCATGCCTCCGCCTCCCCACCTGTGAACCAAAGGACTTACTGCAGTACCGACACTTGAACAGTTGTGTTTGCTGGTTAGTGATGGCATGAATGTGATTGTGACGTTCCAGACCCTGTCTGGTGGAGAAGCGGCGCTCACAGTGCTGACAGGGATATGACTCTCCGTGGTGATCCACCTCAAGGTCACCATCAGGGTCGGGGTCAAGGTCAAGGTCAGGATCAACCTCTAGTTCTTGTCCAGCAAGTGAGGAAGACTCTGTCTTTCCCTGCCAACCCTTAAGGCTCTCTTCATCACATGTCAGCTTGTTTTGCATTAAATCAGTCGAATGTGAATGCTGAACAGTCTGCCGATGTACTTTTGGTTCCTCCAAATCATCAGCAACCCCCTCCACTTCTTCCTCTTCCTCATCTTCATCCTGCTCATTGTTTCTCCTGTCTGTCATCACTGCTGACGTGTCATCCACATCTCTGTAGTTGGTGCTTTTTGTGGGATGGGTTTCCTGGAGTTCTTGTGAGGGCCCAAGGGTTGATGGCCTCCTATCCTCCTCCTTAAGACCTGAATTTTTTTTAAAACAACAATCAGTCAGTGTTTTATAGTCAAATAGTTTTGGAACTTGAGAAAAAGTAAGCTTTAAAAGACATAACCTGTAAGAGAGTGAGTTAAAAAATTGGGAATATGCAGATTTTCCAAACAATAAGAAAACTTACCTTCTTCCCCATCCCACATTTCCTTGACAGTAGGTTCAGTTACACTTGTTTTCTTGAATCTGCCCAAACCAGACTGTCTGGCTCTCTCCAGCAACTTTCTTCTTGCTGCAAGAACAAACACACACCACTTTACATAAGGCTTTTTGGAAATCAAACAGCTTTCAATCTCTTACTCAAAGATGTGCCAGAAAGTGACAGCTTATAGAAGTATAATTACTTTAACATGTAAGGAATTTATTTGTTTGAGCATAAGTGTTTTTTAAAAATCTAACAGTTTAGACTAAATAAGAGGCTGTTGGTATTTATTGTAAAAACTAATTCTATTAACCTAATTGCCTTCTGTGGGAATGAAACATATGTCAGATATGAGTCAGTCTTTTCTTTTTAAAGACCCTTGAAACAATGTCAACAGACTTTAAAACCAATCAACACTGCTTCACCTCATTTGCTCAAAATACCAGGCTTGGCAGCTACATGCCTTTACAAAACGCCACAAGAAAACTTAAATTGTTGTTTAGCAAACAAAAATAAAATTATCACATTTACAGTTTATCTTAAAGCAGCCTTGCTTTGCACTCCAAATTATGAGGTTTCATCAGTATAATTTTTTAGAGTAATTAATACACAAGGCTATACACATTAAGCTACTTTTAATTAATAAGCCTTGTCTGGATCAAGAGGCTTCCCTGGCACCCCGGACCATTTGAGTGTCACAACAAGGTCACCTGACCTAGCCTACAAAGCCTAATTCATACCAGAGGAACACATGCTGCAGGTCAGTCATCTGACTGGCTCTTTCAGAGCATTCTTCCAAATCTACAACAACAAAAAACTACCCACTAACATCTTCATTAACTATTTGACTGAACAAGTATATCAGAGCCCAAACTTCTTGCATCATTATTATCTGAACCAAAGGTCACACACTGTGAAAAAAGGATCATCAAGGCAGTACATATTACAGGCTCTGCTTCAGTGACACAAAAGACATTTTCCTTTAATTGTCTGCCTCTTTTCAAATATAATAAGACTAAGGGAATAATTTGACTTTATGAATGTTGAAGCAATTTATATTTTTGATTATAATCAAATCTAAATTCAGAATTATAAAGGCAATGTAAATACTATACTGTGCAAGGTATGTGTCACATACCTTAACAGTAAACAATGCCTCAAAACAGCAGATTTAGGAAAGATATGTGAAACAAGAAGCATCAAAAACAGATAAGATCAGACATAAACCATTTAATGAATGAAATATATAAATATATATCATAAATATGTCATTTTCCTGCATTGAAGTCCCCATGATACATAACATGGAAACACTGTCCAAAGTTCATGCTGACAAATGTAGCCTAATTGTGACATCAAGCAGACATGTGTATGTTTGAACAATTAGTTGATTTTACACATCTTGCTTTCATGTTTTCATTAAATATTTGTAGAAATAACAACGTGTCTGTTATTTTACTTTATTTAGACATTAGTTTGTTGTCTGAAGTTTCGTAATGTTAACGCTCTCGTGTGAGACTATCACACTTCACTGGCCTATTATAATCAGTATCACTTTGATGTCCTTCTAACACATCTGTATGATAGTTTTTTTTAATAATAATTTAATAATAAAAAGGTAGTTTTGTCATCTGATCTTGACACCGTGATGTCCGTGCGTTCAGACCTAGCCGGTTAGCCTCACGCTAGCATGCAACACCAACCTCTGACATGTCGATGAACAGGTTATTCAGGACACAATACGACGTTTAAAATGTTAGTTTTCAACGCGACACACAACATGTACCTCTGACATTTTTATCCATTATCCATTACCTCTGATTTAGACCTACAGTCAAGGATAAGGAAGCTGGCTAGTTAGCTAACCCTGCTAAGGCCCCATCATCTAGTAGCTTTGAGAGGCTCACGGATGGATGTGGCTTTCATGCTTTTAGGAAACTCACGGAAGGTCACATCCTCGACAACGTCAGGACCCACAGGAGGAAAACCTAACAAAAAAGTTGCCCAGACACTCGTTGTGACAGCCTCACGTTGTATTTTACAGCAAAGAGTCACCTACTGTGTCCTTATTTCGGAGTGCAGCCTCATCCAGCGTCGCGGGTTTTAGGTCGTGTATGAAAGTAGAGAGAAAGAAAAGCCCCACACATCGTGAACATTAGCCACCACTAGCCTGCCTTCATTTGTAGCCCAGCTAGTCAAGCTAACCAGTCACAACTTCGCCTAAGCTTTGCAAGACAAATCCATTTCGTGGCTCACCTAGCGCGGCTTTGTGAGAAAGGACACACATTCAAAATAAAAAGAGGATAAAATGTAAGAACACTTGGTTGTAAAAGCAAGGCCTCACCTCGCTTTGCCCTGGGTGAGTTTTTCCTGTTCAGGCTGCTGGCTCTTTCTTCCTCCAGTGCAGCTGTTATCTCAGGGTTGTCTTCCACAGTGTACCACACCAGCAGCTCCTCTCCCGGCCCGATAGGCTGCAACAATGAGAGATGAGGTCGGCCACCAATCACAGCCCGTTTTGCTGTGAGGCAAGGGGGATACTTGGGACACTGTGCATCTTATCTGTCTGCACTAGGGGCTTTGGGGGGGGTATCTGCAGTATATTATCCAGTTGGAAAATGTCTGTTTGCATTGGTATTGCAAAAGGGGTGTAGTTACCTTCACATATTAACTTGCTCAGTATTGCATTAAGCTTCTGCACAGTTGGTTATTACAACAAAACAACAACATTTGTGCTCCACATTACACAGTTATTACCGACAACACACAATTTAAGACCCGATTCAGATGATTTCGTTAAAGTATCACTACTACAGCAATATTCAAAGACATTGCTACTATGGCTGCAGAGGTCAATAAAACACGAGGCTACACAACAAAAAGTGTCCAGTAAGATCCAAATCACAGACACAGAGATGTTACAAGGCATATGTGGTGGCAAATAGTGCAATTGATTTCTGCAGAGATGCACTACCCTTCAAATAAGCTTTTCCAGATGTAATAACATGGGGTCTTTTATTTACAGACCAAAACAAAGTTCATAGTTTTTACAGTGAACGGATTAAAAATCCCAATTATCTAGGATTTCTTTCCATGTTGTCAAGCCTTGAATGTTAAAATTAAAAGTTCCTATTTCAAAATAGAGGTAGGCAGTACTGCAATAAAATATACATTTGTGCAGTATTCAGTACTGAAGTTTAATTGTAAAGAAAGAAAAGGAAAAAATCTCATATCAGTGCAAACCATTTACGAAGTAAAATGTGAGTCGAAACACAAATTCTTATACTTTTAGTATTTAATTAATAAAACAAGTTGGTTACCCAGAGGACAGAGATGTGTAAATGGATTCGGACTTGTAATCTTGTAATTTTCTAGTTTTCTGATGACTCAAAGTGCTTATGTGATGCATTCATCATAATTATACACTCTCTACACTTTAACGTCTATTCACTATTTGTACATTCTATCACTACAGTTAAGCTAATATTCCTCCCTTTACAATCAGCGTTCAGATGTTCTGACGCTGCCAGATAGGTATTCATTTATCAATATGTTTATTATGGAGTTTGTAGTTTGCAATGGAGAATTTGACATATAGTATAAAGGCTTTTGGAGAATTTCAATAATTCATCTTTTAATCGTATCGTGCAACTGGCAGAGCCATGATCTCCCCCCAAAAAATCCAAAGCCATAGGACTGACAAACAGAGAGTATTAAGGTATGTTTGACCTACCCTTAAAACTTTGTAGTAAATGGCTCTGTTGATTTCTAAAGGGAAAAGATTCTGCTCTTCACTGGAGCGCGCCCAGTTCACATATCGAAGCCAGTTCCCCTTCATGGGGTCTGTGGCGTCAACACACATCCATCCCCGAGCTGGGAAATAAACCTACAGGTACAAATATTACACATATTTATACATCTCATAACTTTAGCACTGACTGGGGGTCATCTTCATCTAAATATGAGCTTGAATAATCAGCAGCGTTTGTCATAGCCATGTAATAAAGGCTTTTTCTTTTCCCCAAAAAAAACAGCAGAGGGGTGTACTATGAAGCAAATTCAATATACCCAGGTTTTCTTTGTAAAAGCTGGCTCGAAAAACCTTACCCTAAGCCCAGTCAGTCCCTTTGTAATGCATAAAAAACACTAATCGTGTGCCATCTACTTCAGTCAGGCTGTTTTAATGAAAAGTTAAAAGAATAAGACGAGTTATTACAGCAAACACCTACAGTGCTGCTGCAAATAAGACAAAAGATGACTGCTTGCAGAAAATGACTAAGCATGATATTCTAAAATTAAAATATGTATGACTGATTGATACACTCTTAGCTCTTCCTTTTAAAAAAAATAAATAACTTGACACATTGGAAAGCTCTCAGTTTTTGTCGACATGACATGCAAACTGTAACTGCACAGCTTTGGTGGCATTACTTTTGTTACAGTCACACACATTTTGTTTTACATCATGTCAGATGAGATGCTATACTATAACTCTCAGAGAACATCATCTATGTACATTTGAACTAATCCATACTCTGCACATCACCTCTTCCTAATCAGGTTAGGTTGCAGCATAAATGACCATGATAATCAAGCCAAATGAGAACTCTCTTTGCACTCAACATACTCTTTATCTTGCTTCATAATACACCCATCTGTATCTTTATTAAACAACTTTCAAATGAGACAACTCATTTTATAGGTAGGATATAAGTAAATCCTGTGAAAGGTATACTGAATGTAGTTAGGCTTGATTTAGCTATGCAGTGACTCCCACAAAAAAAAGGTAGAGGTGAGTGTTTTAGGGAAGGAAGCCAACTTGTGACGTACCTCCCACATGTAAACATTACTCGTCACCTGGGACCTCTTTTTCTTCTCTCCGACAAACGGGCCGAACCTCTTGCCTTTAGGAATGACCTGTGTGGCCCAGACACCTGAAAACAAGAAAAGGAGAAAACACAGCGTATACCTGTTGTGTTGAGATCTTTAAAGCATTTCATGTGTTTAAGTTTATAATTAGTTTATCTAAAGTCTAAATGTTTCAAATAAAAGTGTGTGACTATGCCATGTTTCCAGTCTGTACTTTTGCTGCATTCATGTGCTCCTCGGATGGTCCTAGTTTCCCAGGTGGGAAGTCGTTTTTCTGACTTCAGTGTGTTCCCGTGATTTCAGTTTGGAAAATAGGAATAAACAGCAACAAACATTGTGGATGCTACAAAGACGATGTAATGTGTGAATGTCTCTGTTACAAGTTCTATTTCAGCAAAAATTTGATGTGCAAAACATGAATAAAAAAAATAAAAAAAAGTATCTTAACATTAACAAAACATATTTTGCCCCCCATGTGATGACGATTATGAGGTCAAGTCAGCAAGTCGGGGCACCTCATTTGTTCTCGAGTTTCCGAGTTGTTGTTCCGACTTGAGCAGGCGTTCATGTGCATTTTACAACTCAGAAACTCGTTTTTCAGATGTGTCCGACAACACATGAATTCATCATTTATGTGCACACTCCTTAATTTTTAGAAGGAAACCGAAGCTAAGGGTTTGATTTAAGCAGAAATATTACACATTACATGATTTGTAGAAAATGCAGCCTAATCTGAATGATAAGAAAAAGAGCAGAGGAGCAATCTTGCTTACTCTGTTCAAATGAAACGAGCAGCTTTAAGTAGCTGTTGGGTAAATAGCAGTGTGGATGTATTTGTGAAATTGCTAAAAATCATTCAATTATTTTCTTTACATGATGTGTTGTGATTGCAATCACTTTCAGTCAAGAACATTTGTTTTTCTGTTTCTTTTGTTTTCTTGCAAGTGTGTCCACAAACTTCCTCTCGAGTCATTGTAAAATAAAAGTCTAAAAGCATAGGCTTGATATTTATTTATTCTAATACGCTTAAAGAAAATGCCTGTCTAAGGTATAATAGAAAACAAACAAACCTTTACACATAGCTAGCATTCACATTTACTTTTGATTGCTTCAGTCAATCTTTCCCTTCTTTGACCGGACACACTTTCTGTTCATACTCACCGATGCGGTTCTGATTTATAGCAGAAGGTCCAAGACTCAAACAGTCCGGCAAACCTTTCCACACGGGAGCTGGGATTTCATCCAGAGTTTCCACTGCCCCACCAGTTATAGCCATAATCTACAATGATTGAAAAAAAGGTTCCTGTTATCCAAAGGCATCAAAACATGTGAAATCAGAAAATGCATTTAGGTAATGGTAATTTGACCTGTTGAGGTTTCCACCGAGACAGCAGGCACCAAGTCTGAATGGAGTGTTATCACATGGACTGTAAATACAGAGCAAAGTTTAAACAGCATCAACACACTGGAACAGGTTTTCTCACAGTGAACTCAGTGAATGAGAGCAACAAATAACCTAGCACCACTTTCTTTTATTTGTTGAAGAGTTTTGCATAATGACTAAAACAACAACACATTAAAGACAATGTTTTACAAGGACTTATTTATTTATTGCCATTTATCTGTTTGAGTCCTGGCCGTAACACGGACATCACGAAAGTTGTGACATGCACATCAAAACTAAGGTGGACAGAATATCGAGGATATTAGCCTATAATTTAACCCTTTCATGCATGAATTTTAAAACCAGGTACAGCAAGATTTCTTGAACGTTATTTTTTTTTTTTTTACTTCTTAGGACATGCAAAGTAACGTAATTCATTTTGTTAAATATTCATAATTCTGTGTTCACTAGAGTGACATCATGCAACGCTACAATGAAAACATCATTTTAATTGATTTTGTTGGGCACAAAACCAAATAAATGATTTATTTTTAAAATTCAAAAACACATTTTCAGTTTTCACGTTGCCACTGGGGTGGAGAGAATCATTTAAATTTAAGTTTTGAAGGATGACGGTCTTGGAGACTTGGGGTTCTCCTGTTTAATACATGCTCAAACTACCTGCACAGTTTTTGCCTGGAGGCTCCCAGTACAGCACAAACAGCAGACATTTAATGAGATTAAAACCAAAAAGTTACTCCTCATCAGTTGGAGTGTCTGATGTGAAACCATTCCATCAAAACCTGTGCATTTAGAAGAAAACAGCTTTTGAATAGCTGTCCGCTGTAGTGACCAGTATGCATGAAAGGGTAGCCTATAAAAAAACAATAAGTGTGATTAAAAAAAAGAAAACAAGAAGGCTGATTTTTAGTGCTGCAGCTAATAGTCACATCTGTGGATTAGTTTGCAGGTGTTTTTCATGGTTTCATGGTAAAGTTTGTCCTATAAAACAACAGATTTATGTTAAATGTGTTCAGCACAATGCTCTGGAGACAGACTTTCTACCCCATTGATAAGCCCTGAGATAAGAACAGATCAGACAGGGCTTGGGTTCCTCAAATCTTCAATAAGAAGATTGAATAAGAAGTGTTCATCACAGGCGAAGCTTCCCGTGTTTTAGTTTCATGCTTTTTGTCTAAAGCCAATTGTTCAGCAGCACAATGAGCTGAACCACACACACACACACACACACACACACACAGAATCCATTATCACACAAAATATGCCACACAGTTCAGTAGCTGATCTTTTGACACATAACGACTCTAACTCTTGAAGATGATTTGATATCACCAAAAAGACAGCAAAATGAAGAGGCGAGGACAAACAATAGGACTACATCTCATTGTCTTGGTATATTTTGGTAGTCAAGCTTTAACATTTTTTTTTGTTTTTGTTTTTTAAAAAGGAGGGAATGCATTAACTTTTTACTGACCAGTTCATTTAGGTTCATTTATAATCCGCTGCTGCTGGACTTGTGATCAGACATTTTTAAACCCCTTGTAGCTAAAGTTCAAGCAACAAATGGAGAGATTAAACGTGGGCGTGTGCGAGTGTGCTTGCGTAAAGATGATTTGAAAGCGTTTCGCTCAGAAAAAAAGTTAACAGAGACGAACATAATTGACGGATATCTGAACCGTGAAGCGCCTGAAGGATGCAGTTTATTGTTACCCTTGTAGGCAAACCGTCCTCTCCTTGTTTCCTCCCGATGCTGGCCGCTGTAAGGTGGCTGCAGCCTTTTTCTCCCTAAATGTTGCCTGCTGTAGGGTTGAATTTGGGTTTAGGCTACTCTTAAGCGAACTTACCTGCTTTATTTGAGCGGGGACTTGTGATTTTTGTGCTCTACCTGCCTCCAATCTGCTGAAAATGGCGGATGGAGGCTTGAGTCGGCAGCCTCCTCAGTAACTCGGATCGTGGTTGTAGTGGAGTTGGGAGAGGCAGTCTGTCAGACCCGTGCAAACACACACACACACACACACACACACACACACACACACTCACTCACAGCCGCACACACACAGCGATGGGGCAGCAATGTTGAGCAGAAAGGAGGTTTTAGTAGATGATTAGGTCTTCCTGGTGTTCACTCCTGCAGGCGGTGGATGCTGTCGTGTCCACAGCGCAGCCTGACGTGAGTCCATGCCAATTAATTACCTTTCTCAGATTCATCTGTGAGCAGAATGGGCCTGTAGGCTGCTGCCATCTGTGCATCCGTGAATACCAAAAAGAGACTCAATAAAAGCAGGAGAAAGCGGCTGGAAGGCTTTATTCTTGTGATAAAATGTCCTCAACATCAACACGTTTAATTGAATTTCTTTCAACCGTGACGTTTGTGCTTCTTTTCTTTTCTTTGTAAAACCTTAAAACACCTGACAACTGATGACTTCAGTATAAATAAATAAAAAAAAATGCTGCATAAATATCCAGGTATGATTTGTTCCAACAGAAATAGTTAAACTTTATGAGGATAAGTGTAGTTTTGGGTTTAGTTTTTGAAATGAGAAAATAAAAAGAATGACCTCTCATCTCTAAGGCAGCAGGTGTTATAAGATTTGTCTCACAATTTTAACAGAAAGCCACATTTCATTCATGCACAATTATTTGGATCCTTTGATGTGGATGAATTAATATCAAAGTCTCTTTTGGTTTTTTTTTCTCCAAATAGGCTAGGTCAACTATGATAAATCATATAGTGTTGTCTTGTATTCTAGCTTGAACAAATGTAGTTTATACAATCAGCATTCACATGTTTTATGAGGCTTATGATTTTCATTGTTCATTTTTGAAGTTGTTATGTGTTTTATGCTCATTTGGAGGCTATGTTTGTGGTGAATTTGAATGGAATCTTATTTAGAGATGTCTGTCTGTTTTTTGTCAAAATTAGATTTGTACGTACTAAACTAAATCATGATAACACAATTACTGGATAGTTTTCACAAAGGTCTTTAAGAACTACTTTATTTTGGTCATTATCTGTTGGGATGTTAAAAAAATGTATGGCTTATTTTCAGGGTGGGGGCTCTTCTTTCTTAGATACAAGTTGAGAGGAGTTCAAGGGGAAAAGGTTGGGAACCGAAGACATTTAACGTCACCAAATCTAACTTTTGTGGTAGATCAGGTTATCCGTTGAAAAAAATTCCAGCATCCTTGATGCCCAAATCATGTGAAAGTTCAGTAATGTCATATAGAGGTCGTGCAAACTGTCTCATGGCTCCAGAGATAGGGAGACTGTAAGTGCCATGATAGAAACAGTACATTTATAACTTTTCATGATTTCTACAGTCACATTGACCATCACAGCCTGAAAATACACGTGCGCTTAAACCACATGCTTCAGCAGCAAACAGATCCTGTTTGGGTATTTTTTCATTTCACTTACCAAGTGTCAAGTCAAGTCTAGTTTATTTGTGTAGCACGTTTTTTATAAGTGTTATCCATATTGGTTCTCAGAGAGCATGCTAAGCAACTAGATTGTTATCATATTTACAGGTAGAGCCTGTGGCCACTAGATGCTGCTGTGCTACCATAAACAGACTGAGTTGTTCTCAGATTAAAGTCAGCATACAGAGATGTGTGAGCTGCAGAACAGAATTGAGTATAGAAATCATTTATTTAAGAAAATTATTCTGTTTGGGATATTTCCATTTTGAATTAATCACAAAATATTCCCATAATAAGGCTTCCACACGGGGGGATCACAGTGTATACCAGTCATCTGCTTCTTTAATCTCAGTACCCACAGTGTTGAAAGCATTTTTAAACCAGATGTGCTGACACCTTTCCCCTTTTTACAAGCTTGCAGTAAGGCTTCCTGAGCAATACCAAATTCCTCCACCCCTGCTCCACCCTGATGGACTTCACATGTCCTTCAGGCTGACAGCTGGAACACAGTTTTTGTTTAGTTATGTTGTTTTTGGTTTGTTTTTAACAGCAGTTAACTTGTTATCTACAATACAAGGTAGTCCATCTACTACAAGCGTTCTTGACTGAATGGGCATCTGATTATCATAAAAGTTACAGACTTGCAAAAAAACAACAATTCAACAAAAAAATATTTAGATTCCACAAATCCATCCATCTGTCCATAATCTATATGTCTTGTTTTCGTTCAGGGTCAAGGGAGGCTGGAGCCAGTTTCAGTTCAATGAGAAGCAAGTAACAACCTAGACAGATCACCAGTCAATCACAGGGCTGACATAGACAAACAAACAGTCACATTTACACTACTAGACAATTAAAAGTCATCAAATTACCTAATAAGCATATGGACTGTGGGAGGAAGCTGCAGTACCTGCAGTGAACCCACGCCTGTACATAGAGAAGACGCAAACCCCCAAACGAAAGCCTACTGGGAGTTGAAACGGTAACCTTCTTGCTGTGAGGTAACAGTGCTAACAACTGCACCAGCCTTCAGCCCAGATTCCACTAATACTAGAGAGTAATTATACTGACAAAGAACTGAGTAAGTAATTTAGATGTACATACTTTCATATAACAAATGATATACATCATGATTTAAAAGAAGACCATGGTCATTACAAGGAGAAAGTGAAAAGAGCATCACATTTCTTATAAAGTTTAAGATTTGGAGTCAATTAATCAGGACTTCCGTTGCTGTTGAGCCGCAAAGATCATCTGGTATTAATGACACACACATTTCCTCCAGGTTTTCACAAAAAAAAAAACATTCCCCCTGACGTAAATTATACAACATTTATGTCAATAAAAAGGAAAAAAAAAGGCTGTCAGACTTCCTTAAAGAATCAACATTTATCTCATCTATACATAAAAGTGCAGAGTCAGGATGTGACTTTCAGAGCACATAGTAAATGCTGTAGGCTAATTTTCATTTTAAAAGTATCAACAGCTTATATATTTTATAATCTTCGTCATTGTCTTCATTATTGTGCAATGACTGCTTTGTGTTACTTCCAAAGTATGTAGAAGTCATAGTTACTGCTATAACTTGTTCTTAAAATTCAGCTGATTCAGAGTCATTACTCTCTGCTCTTGTAAATCTGCATTTATTTTTTACAGGCTTTTTACAACAAGTGCAATTCAAAGAGTGTTACATTTACAATGAGACACAGTAGTTGGGTACAGTTTTTAACAGGACACAGTTTGCAGGGTTCATTTGGTACACCATGTTCCCTTCACCATCCTAAAAATATTGACTGTGTGCAGGATGAGCCGAGGACATATAGCTGGTACAGCGGCATGCCAAAGTGTGGTTGATATAGGAGAGCTATGTGTCTCATGGCTGCATGACAGGAAAGGAAAAGTGATAGGCTTACTTGGCTCTTAAACTTCATGTATAAGGCGTGTGCTTTTCCATGCATGTGGTGGCCTATACTGTACAGTATGTATGTAGGAGCCAGTTAGTCAATGGAATTGTACATAATGTACATGATGAACATTTTGTGATTAAAAAGAAGGTTGCACAATGTTAGATTCAACCAACCTAGAAAGATAATATAATAATATATAAATAATATGCAAAAAAAGCTCAACAAGTTACAAATATATTTTCATCATCCATAAATTTCAGTCACAAGAAGATCATACCAAAATATTAAAACACTCTTACATTAAATATACATTTTACCAGACATGACTACCATTGTTAATAAAGTTAGTCACATATTCAAATTTATGATCGATAATTATATCATAGGCACTCCACAGCTTACATTAGGTTAAGACATAGTTTAAAAAAGAAAGGGAGAAAAATGTACTTAAGCAAATTTTGTCAGTAATTCACTCGATGCTGCAATACTGTAGAGTAATATTGTATTTCTGTCACTGAATTTATTTTGGTAATATCTGCAGTTTCTTTGTAGATAAAGATTTTACAAAACAAACTAATGTCCAGCATGTGAAATATGATGCATTGTAATAGTTTTAAAGGTTCATTGATTAGATTTTGACCACTAGTTGCGCTATGCACATTTCTGAAGAGATTAGATCTCAAGGGAAGATAAAGTGCAATTCAGAGAGAAACACAGAAAGTTAACAAACTTTGTGTACAAGAAAACTTCTTGGGGCACCATCTACCCACAAGTATATATAAAAGTTGTATTGGCTCCGCCTATGCGCCAAAGGAAAAATGCTGCCTTCAAGTTATTGCATCAGAATCCAATCAACTGAATGAATGTTGTTACCTTTGGTAATTGAAGTGTATTTCACTGATAGAGTCCTTCCATAGTTCTACTAATTTAAAACAAGAGTATGGTTTCTAATAGGGAGGCATTGTTGCTTTTACTTCAAGATCTTCGTTTGTCTTCTTTCACTGGTTTCCACAGCTTCCCAAACTGTCCTTGGTGTCCAAACCTTGGAGAAACTGCCTTGTATCTTTGAGTAGGCTCTTCTCAAGCATAGATGCAATGCAGAGAACCCCAGGGTTCAATGCTTCAGTCGTATTTCATCAAACAGCAGGTTGAAGTGATTTACTTCAGTATCCTGAAACAGAAGAATTAATGGAAAGTGGAAATCTAAAATTGTTTTACAGCTTCTGGAAATATATCTTGTCACAAATACATGTTTATTTCGACAATAAGACCCTCATAAGGCATTCACAAAAATCTTTGTGAAAATTCAAGTTGGTATCTAATAGAAAAACCAGTTAAAGAAAACAACAGATATTTTGTTTCAGTTTGGGCTTCTCAAAACTGTGTGGGAGTTTCTAATCACATTTTAAATGACACCTTCTTGACTGCATGGCACATTCGTCAAACACAGGCCTGAACATGGCATTTGAGCAATGAAGCAGAATCCCCACCGTCTAAAAATATTAATTTAAATTGGTCACCAATGGTGAGTTGCAAATGTGCTGTCTATACTCAGGTTACCAGGAAATACAACATTAGCTGAGTACCCTCTGTTTTTCTCATAGCTATGACATATGGCTCATTACCAGTCGCTAGTGCTAATAGATCTTTACTTCCCTGCAACATAAAAAAGATTATCAATCACTAACACTCGACTCAACCCCAGCCCAACAAAGTCAACTGGGTACACTCAACACAACCTTCAAAAGACTGGTTTATAAAATGAATTGCGTAATTTTTGTAACAATACCCAAGCTTAACCATGCCCAGTTACCTACTGTATATCAGGGCATATAACTGAAACTTAGACTTACATTAATTTGGATCTAGAAATAGTAAGCATCTAAATAGTTTTAGAAACATTGGTTTGTAATACTATTTCAATGTTTAAAATTATATAAATAAGACCATTAATACTAAGTTAGAGGTCGTATGTGGATTTGGGTTTCCAGGTGTATTAACCAGTTTTTATATTTAATTATTGTTTACAAAAGTTTGAATTGAGGATGTTGTACTCACTTGCATTTATCGCAGTTTCTTGGATACAGACGTCCAAACAAATCCAAAAATGATGAAAGACATCAGTGTGAAGAATGCTACACCAAGCACTGTCCCTCTGTTCACCAAAGCTGGAACACCAAAACTGTCATTAGTGAAATCAACACTCATAATTACTATATGCAGCAATATTAAACTTTTCACATGGTGAACTCTTAAACAGAAATAAAACATGTCTTTCTAGCCCTGTTTGTGCACTGGGGATTACAATTAGTCCAGCCTACTACTGGCTTATTATATGTGGCTTATTTTTATTTCACAATGGTTGGTAATAATTGCATAAATGCAATTGTCAGATAAGTAGACCTTTGATAATAGGAAAAGAGAAACATTTAAATTGAAGTGAAGCCCTTACTAACATAAATGTTATAAATAAAACAGCAGTGTTTAACTCTTACCAACAGGCTCCTCTTCTGTAGACATAGCTGCAGACCTTAAATCTTCATTGTATGTCTCATTGCTGGTACTGTTTACACGGTCCACAGGAGATAGGACGATGTCTCCCTCTTCAGTGATGGCGGGGGCACTAGTTGTTACAAGTTCAATTGAGGATTCAGTTAAGATCTCTGTTGCAACGTGAACATCTGTCCCAACTACAAGATATTCTTCTTGTGGATCCAGGGCTGTTTCGATGGTCAATGTCACACATGGGGTTTCTGTGACAGATGTAACAAGCACATCTGTATCATTGTCACATCCTTCAATCTCTTCAGGAGATGTGACTTCATCTTCTACTTCTACTTCTTCTTCCTGGAGAATATCTGATTGGGCAACTTCTTCTGTAGTATCATCTTCCGGGGGAATAATGAGGACTGAGTCTTCAATAGCTGGTACTTCATCAGTAGGCTCCACTAGAACATTGACTGCAGGAGTCTCTGATGCTGTTTCCTCACCCATTACTTCTTTTGTGTTAAGTCCTTCATGGACAAGGACAACGGGTTCCTCTTCTTCTGGCTCACAAGGAGGAAGTTCTTCCTGGGTAGTAGGGCCTTCTTGGATATTTTCTTCTGGGACAATTGGGACAGGCACCAGTGCAGCCTCTGATTCTATATCCTCCTCTGGAGTTTCTTCTTCTGGTTCTTCTGGTAAGACTATGGGAATCAGTTCTTCACTATCTTCCTCCAGCTCTGGAACCTCCTCGGCTGAATCCAAAGGAACAATGACAACTGGATCTTCTAAGGCTGACTCTTGTGGTTGAGTGTCCTCGGCAGCAGGTTCCATTTGACCCTCTTCTTCTGTCTCAAGCTCAGCGGGAAGGAGGCCAGCTGGTTCCTCCTCTTCTAATGTGCTGGGAAGGGGTTCTTTGTTACTAGCAGGGTCCACCTCAGCATCGGTTTCTTCCAGCTCTACCGGGGCAAGATCTTCTCCTTCTTCAACTTGTTCTTTTGGAGCTTCCTCTTCTTTTTTTTCTGAAACAACTAAAGGGACCATTTCCTCATGTATCTCTTGATCTGGCTTCTGTTCATCTGGTTCGACTGGA
This sequence comes from Labrus bergylta, assembly GCF_963930695.1. Taxonomy (NCBI): domain Eukaryota; kingdom Metazoa; phylum Chordata; class Actinopteri; order Labriformes; family Labridae; genus Labrus; species Labrus bergylta. The sequence goes on along the minus strand of NC_089199.1, from coordinate 10,739,301 downwards.
AGGAACAAAGCAGGTTCTTCTGGGGCTGACTCCTCTGGTGCTGTTTCCTCCACAGCAGCAGTGATCAATTCTTCTTCAACTTGTTCTTCCAGCTCAGGTTCCTTCTTAGCAGAATCCAATGGAACAATGATGGCTGGATCTTCTGGGGCTGACTCTTCTGGAACCAATTCCTCTGCAGCAGGCTCCTCTTGACCAGCCTCCTCTGTCTCAAGTTCTGCAGCAGGTTCCTTTTCTTCTGGTGTCACAGGAATAGGTTCTTCTTCTACATGAGCAATGTCAACAGGGATTATAAGTAAAGATTCTTCTGGTGCAGATTGTTCTGCTGCCTTTTTATCCTCCGAAACCTCTACAGGAATACAGGGGACTGGTGCAACACTAGCTGGTTCACCATGCTCTTCTTTGGACACAGCTTCAACAGGTTCTTCTTCTGTGTTTTCCGCTGTGGCTTTGTCCTCTGAAGCCTCCAAAAGAACAACTGAGATGGCTGGAACTAGATCCTCCGAACCATTCTCTTCTGTAGATGCAATTTCGACATCACCATCTTCAGCAACATCAGTTTCTTCTGTCTTTTCTTCAGGAGCTTCATCTTCTGACGCCTCCAAAAGAACAACTGGGACCGGTGCGTCTAGAGCTGGATCCTCCAAACCATTATGTTCTGTAGATGCAATTTGGACATCACCATCTTCAGCAATAGCAGTTTCTTCTGCTTTTTCTTCAGGACCTTCATCTTCTGACGCCTCCAAAAGAACAACTGGGATGCCTGCATCTGGAGCTAGATCCTCCGAACCATTCTCTTCTACTGATGCAATTTCGACATCACCATCTTCAGCAACATCAGTTTCTTCTGTCTTTTCTTCAGGAGCTTCATCTTCTGACGCCTCCAAAAGAACAACTGGGACCGGTGCGTCTAGAGCTGGATCCTCCAAACCATTATGTTCTGTAGATGCAATTTGGACATCACCATCTTCAGCAATAGCAGTTTCTTCTGCTTTTTCTTCAGGACCTTCATCTTCTGACGCCTCCAAAAGAACAACTGGGATGCCTGCATCTGGAGCTAGATCCTCCGAACCATTCTCTTCTACTGATGCAATTTCGACATCACCATCTTCAGCAACATCAGTTTCTTCTGTCTTTTCTTCAGGAGCTTCATCTTCTGACGCCTCCAAAAGAACAACTGGGACCGGTGCGTCTAGAGCTGGATCCTCCAAACCATTATGTTCTGTAGATGCAATTTGGACATCACCATCTTCAGCAATAGCAGTTTCTTCTGATTTTTCTTCAGGACCTTCATCTTCTAAAGTGTCCAAAGGTAAGACTGGGACTGGCGATTCTGGAGCTGGATCATCTTGATGACTATGTTCTGTTTCATCTGGGGAAGCCTCATCTAAAGGGACAGTTTCTTGTTCGGAAGAATCTTGTGGAACTGCAGCCAAAGGTTCCCCAGGTTCTGATTCCTGAAAAACAGCTTCTCCTTCAGATACCTGATCTTCGATCAAACCAAATTCTGGTTCTGGAATGTTTTCTTCAACAGGTGAATCTTCAGGCAATGGAGGTGCCTGTTCTGCAACAACTGAAATTTGTTTCTCCTGAATAGATTCTTCATCTTTTTTAAAGTCACTGTGATCTTCTGTTACTGGCGCCAGTTTTTTAGCAACAACTGAGGGCTTACAAGCTCTGGAAGCTGCAATATAAGTGTTCAAATTAGCAATAACTTCATCAGCAGGATAATCGAGTAGTGTCTAAGTTATTAATTAAAACACTTCAAAATTCAAATTTTGAATTTTACAAGGGTCACTTGAATTCCTTAAATGAAGACATTTTTATGCAGGTAGTTTTATACTTTTTGCACTTTCATTTTTTAAAATTTTGTATCACTCCTTGGAGTTCTTAGTATTCTGAGTAATCTCCCAGTTAGGCTCATTGAGCTTTTTCACAAGGTACAGTACACTTTATCTCTGAAAATGGCATCAAATATGACGATGGCTCATTATGTAACGGCTAACAAGATCTCTAGTGACATGACACAAACATGGAGGATGTGTACAGATCCAACTTTAGTCCAAATATCCCACAGAGTAGTATCCTACCCGTACAGGTGTGTCATTGAACAGGCCATGAAAGTATTTTAAGATAAGTTTGCTTGTTACTTACATCCACGCTTTCAGACACAGGAGTATTATGCTCGACTTAGCTTGGTGACTGAGTCAGTTTCCAAACTGATTCATATTTTTATTATTCAAAGCTTTACAGCACCTAAAGCTGTACTTGACATTTCCTGTCTTTGATTCTGTTGACTCACAATCAACCTATTATGTAACAACAAACACAGGTTCACTTTGTTAAAAAAACACACTTATGCATTCTTCTAACATGCCTCTGAAGTAAGAAACAGCTTCATTTAAATCATTTTGAAGCACATATGCATATTGATTAACTCTAGCTCAAAACATCTGTGACTTGGTCAAGAAAAAACGACTGAAAAAAACACAAGACAGGAATTTACCTGATAATTAAGAGTACCCAAACTGTTTCATTCTTACTTAACAATATTTATATGGCAAAATATTATATCCTATAAAAAAATATATTTATTTTAACATCCTATTGTGCTTCATCAAACCTTTATTTTCCAGGAATTGAATGTCCTGATAAAAAAGTTAGTTCATTTTTGTGGTCATTAGATCAATTTGTTATTCTAATTTAGATAAAATCACAATTATATATATCATAATATTGTATTTTCTTTAAATGATACCAGTGGCATAGTCTTTGTGGCAAGTTTGCACCCCATGCACAGAGGCTGCAGTCCTTAAAGCGAGCAGCCCTGGTAAAAATCTGACCTGTGGCTCTGTAGCCTACTCCACCTGATTTTTGACTCTATCCAATGTCCTAATAAAGAGATAAAAAGCCAAAAAATAAATCTGTAAAATATACCTTAAAGAGAGAGTTTCAATCAATGACCACATTTCTAATCATTGTGATCAATAATTCTCATATATAAATATTAGAGAATAAATGCACTGCTTACGTATTGGTGCAGGTGAGCATAGCTGAACATTCAGGAGCAGTGTCAGCAGGAGCAGAGAGGAAGCTTTAAACATGATGTCCATCAGTTTAGTTCCCCTTCCTTAGAGCCTGAGAAAATCTTTGAATGGTTCCAGAGCAGCAAACAGAACGGTGTCCCTACTGGGAAGGTATATCCTACAGGGCTGAATCATGCATGTAAGGTGTCATGTGGACACATGCTGAAGTGACACACCATATGGGAGCACTGGGTGGGGGCTTCCAGGGCTGGGTGGGGGAAAAGAGAAGCATGTTGGGGGATCATATGGACCTGTTCAGGGCACCAGGACTACAGAGGTCATTCCTTATCTGAGACCAATCAGAATAGCAACTTAAAACTGCTTAAAGTGTCACCTGTGAGACAGAGTTACAAATAAATATCAACCTACATTATGATGTATCTTTCTGACAGCTCCACAACACTATATAAAGAAGTATTTACAGCAACCTATTTTTGGTGACTTTTTCTTTCCCACAGGGCAGTGAAAAGAAGTTCATACACATTTTTCTCTTTTTTTTTTTGGAAAGAGTTGGAACTCCTTTTTCAAGAATTAACTAAATCTCAATTTTCACTTTACTCTATTAACAATGAGCAGTTGGCTCTGTGCAAATGGTGCACCAGAAATATAAGCTCATTGGATACATGAATTTGTTGAACAGATCTTAAAAAAAAAAAAAAAAAAAAAAAAATAGAAGTAAAAACAAACATTGAGTAACATTTAATTACGTTTTTAAAATGGTTATACATCATGGAATACTCACATCAACACCTGAGCTTTGAATAATGTTGAACTCTAACTCAGAAATGCTGTACATCAGTTTCCACAGCATGTTGTACTACATTATCACTGGATTCCTTCACATCAGAGCTGCAACAATAAATTTATTGATTGATAAATGGAATTAAATAAAAATAATTTCCAGTTATCTATATAATCCATTATTCATTTTAGCCTTTTTAACCCAATTTTTTTTTTCTGTAAGCACCTTATATATAATAGTTGTTGCTTCTCTTTGTCAAATATGAAAAAAACAAAGGAAGCTATGTGAAGACATGCCTTTGGGATGTGGGGAATCATGATGACATTTAATAGACTGAACTAAATCATTAAAATAATCATGAGTATTGTCCCTAGTTGTCTCTCCTGCTTTTTTCCATTAGCTGGGAGATATCACATAATATGGGAAAACTTGTGTCTGCATTTTTGAAGTAGCCAATGAGTATATCTCACATTACAGGTGATATCAACTGTAAACCAGGTGACCTGTACTTCATAATGCTAATTGCTTGGATATTATTTATTCCCTGAAATAGGAGCCAGAAAGCATGGAAAGGCATGGAAAATGTCACCATGAGTTTGTATCAGCGTAGTGCCGTAAGCAGTGTCTCAGTTTTTATGTGGGCACATAAATACATATGCTGTGCTTTCAAAGATTACTCAGCATATTATTGGGGCCGTTACTGTATATATTTTGTACCAAATGATTGTGAACTTCCATCAGTCCTAATGTGTATTTTCTGTGTTTACTTCTCACGTTGCTGTATGATTTTTACAGTAAAGAGTTTAAGAAAATTGGACAACATTATAATGGGAAAGTTGTTTCTAAGTAATTTCCTTGCTCTGTTTTTGGACAGCCATTATTTGTACTGAAGATGATGTGAGACTTAAAAACGATAACCTCCTATGTCATATTGACACAAAGCTTCAGGAACAAAGCTCAAACAGCACATTAATCCACAGTGAAGTTACCATATTTTATTTCTTTAAGTGCCATTCATGCATATTGGGGACAGGGGTGGGGTGGGCGGTGGTATCGACAATTCTAATAACACTTGAGTTATTTTACAGCACTAAACGAATACAAAGAGTAGCTGTGTCACCTCATCGGACAACAAAAGTAATAAACCGTGCATAAACAAAAATAGGACAAGTAGGAGAAAAAAAAAATACAAGAAATGACAAAGACAAAATCAAAAAAACAAACCAAATATATATTATCAACACTGAAACACTGAATGTAGAACCATAGTACAGGTAAAAGGTAGTGTCACACAAAAAGCCGACGCATTTTCATCACATATATACAATATAGATATATACATACTGTCACCCTCTGATTGGACAATAACAAAATACTCTATTCTTTTACCTCCTCTCTTTTCATTGATAAGACCCACCCCCAGCCTTGATACCCCACCCCCAAGAGGAAAAAAGGGATGATTGAAAAGACATATATGTACAAGCACAACAACACACCAGCACTGAATAAAATAGGCCCCGATCAGCAGTACTTGTTGGCAGTTCTCTCCCACATTGTAACAAGGCTTTTTTTTTTTTTTTTTTTTTTTTTTTTGTATCTTATCATCTTTTTTTCTCCCACTGATAAGTAATCTCTCTGGCAGGTTCATGTCCAGCGGAATAAAAAAAGAAAAATTCAAATCGTCTTTTGGGAAAAAAAAGAACTCACACACACACAAAACACACACACCACACATACGGACGTAATGTAAAATTTGATTGTGATCCAGTCATTGTCTTCACCTTTTTTTATCCGTTTTAGCTCAAATCCTTTTGTTTCCTTTGGGGCTGCTGCGTTAAAAAAAGAGTATTGTGTGTGTTAACAATCTTCACCTGGAAGAACGGCGACACACTTCAACTTCACACCGACACACAGGAGGTTCTCTATTGTAAGTACATTAGAAAGAAAACACACTGTTGCTCTCCTCTCTCATCTTCTGTTGCAGTCCCTTGGCCACCTCGCCACAAAGAGTCATCATTTGGGTCACACAACTGAATTAGTTTTTTTTTTTTTTCCCTCGGTTTGAGCTCTACTTAAGAAATCCTGGCATTGAAAAGCTCAAGAGAGAAGATCCACAGGCAAGGAAATCCTTCACATACAGCTGACATTTGATGTGCAAAGACAAACAAAACATGGCAGAAAGATGCAGGGGTGGACAGGTTTGATTGGCAGTAGAAGAAAAAAAAAAAAAAAAAACTGAACGGCAGTATCATCAGCTAAAAGAAGTCTTGATTCATGTGCACAGTGCAGCTCTGGACTGAAGACTTGCAGTCTAAAATGTGGACTGGTTCTAGTTTAAAATAACCTTAGAGAGGTTCAAATGTAAAAACAAATTGTTATATACTACTAACACATTACAGAACCTGGTGAATCTTGAAAGTGCCTTTTACAGTATCATTAAAAATAATTAATAATGATTGTCATTAAAATATGAAATCAGAATTATGCTGACATCAGCAATCCCTAGTTGATAACTCAATTTAAAGAAATGATCTAATCTTTTTGGAAACATACAACTTCTCATTTCTCTACCATAAAGAGGAAGCTACAGTTAGTCCACACAGTTAGCTTAGCATTAAGTGTGACAACAGAGAAACATGGAGTCTTGCTCTGTCCAATCCTGAAAAGATCTCCCGCTCAGCACCTCTAATGCTCAGTAATTCACAAATTATCAAAGCATGACACAAAAACAGTCCTTTATACACTTAGGTTTTTGGTACAGATAAACACAAAGATACAAAGTGTTGATTAGTGAGTATTAGTGATGCTTGCATGTTGGACAGAGCTATACCAGCTGTTTACTCTTGTTTTCACTCTTTCAGGTAGTGTTGTAGTCAAGACCAACCTAACCGAGACCAAGACATACAGAAGGGGGCGTTTTTTTCTTCTAATCACAGTAATGATGTGGAAAAACAGCCAATCAGTGGTGATCTTGATCGGTCTTGATTTAAAATCCGGAGTCCGCTCAGTCCGACACAGAGATAAGACCGAGTAAAATACTTTTGATTCCGAGTTGAGACCATAGACCGGTCTTGAGACCAAGACCAATTTCTAGTCCTACAACACTACTTTCAGGGCTAACTTTCGGTTGGCTGCAGCAGGAGAACTGGGAAGAAGTATCTTCTTGAAAAGAAACACATTAATGACTTTTCCCAATATTTTGAACTTCACCTTTACACAAAGACACACCTAGTCATGTATGCAAGCACCATCAGTTCAGCTGTATTACTGGGAGGAGAAATATTGTCAGTTGTGGACAATGCAGGTCCGATAGTAAATGAATGTTTGAAATTAAGGAGAGGCTAGATTTGAGCTCCAGGAGGTGCTTTGCTCCTTAAAAAACGGATACCAACAAAAGGTGTTAAGTGTGCAAAGGGTGAACTTTTCTAACATAGTGTCTCTAAAGTTCAGCACCTGTCTGATTGGGGAGCCACATGTGACAGGATACAGAGCACAGGTCGATCTCCCCGTTCTGTGCTTGAGAGGAACCCTTTAAACATAAAACACATTTGTCACAGATCACCTGTGTGCATCTGCTTTGTGCTCATAGAAAGCAAAGCGATTGCAGCAATCAATCAGCCCTAAAATTGCAATCAAAACAAAACGTACACATATGCACTCAGCAATTGTTAAACCAACAAACACACACTGTATGAGCTTGATCATGAATCACATTTCTCATTCTGTAATGATTGTATAACAGCAAAATCTTAAGCTATTGTACGATTACAATAAAACACTGGGCAGAAAAAAAATTATAACTGAAAATTTTAAATCCAGATGTGACATACACTGAGTGCAGCTTTTACTACCGTTGACGTACAATAGATAGATAAAGGCATGGATTTGGATGTACCGGTAACTCACTCTACAAACTGTACAGTAAAGTTGAACACATGATTATTTACCTTTTAAAAAGGGAAAGTTCAACATTTGATGTATATCCTATTGATCATTGGTCATTCAAAAATAAACACATTATTGAAAAAGCTCCACATCAGATTCTTTCCTCTTTCAGGTAGACTAAGACAGATTTCTAATTTTACTACTTTTGAAAGATTTCTTTTTACTGTATTTTATTAGGCATGAAAAACATTACTTTCACATTTTATACAGGCTCTTAATGTTTCATTTTAATTTATAATTCAAACATGGTTTGCATCTGGAATTGTAATTCTTTAAAATATGAGTTTGTCAATTTGGTAAACGTCCTTTCACCGCAATAGTTCGATGAGAAGATCGACACAACTCCCATGTGTGCAAGATAAATATAAAGCAAGCTTCAGAAGACAGTTAGCTTAGCATAGCACAAAAAATATGGCCGGCAGCCTGGCCTTGTTCTCTCCACAGGTAACTCAATCAGCCCTCAGGCACATCTAATGGAAATCATTCTAACATTCCTTGATACAAGGAGTGCTTCTTTACTCGTCTTATAGTAAAGATTGGACGGACAAGACAAGCTTTATCTTGTTGATTGCAAAGCATCATGGGGGGGATGGTGGGCAGAAACAGTGCAAGACTATTTTCAGTCTTTCAGTCTCTAAGCTAAGCCATCCTTTTTGTCTTTAGCTTTATATTTATATTTATATATTCAATAAAAACACAACCTGCTGATTTGAGAAGTATGACACATGTTTTGTTTGCCAGAGCCCATACAGAATTTGAATGAGGAAAGATTTGAATAATGATGTCTAAAAGTTTAAAAGGTCACATTCAGACAAATTGGTCTGCATGTTTTTTGTTGTTGTTTTTTAGAAAACAAAAACCTTGTTAAATTGTTTTTTTTAAATGTAGTTTTCTTTTTGACAAACTAAAGTGGAGGCACAATTTTATCATCTTGAACATATTATTGATATCTATGAAGAGTATTGCCTGACATATTTGACATTACAGATGTGTTGGGGATAGGGCTGTCAAAAGATTTTTCAAAATGTAATCATGATTATTTGCAAAAGTTCAATACTTTATCGTGAGCAATTGAAATTTGAATTGCATATCTGCATTCGCATTTCAAAATGAAAATAGTTTGGCTTTTATTTTCAATAGTTGTACTGTCTTAAGCTGAGAGTACTTTACTTGCTGACTGAATTCAACCCAGCTTTTATTTTGAAATAAAATAAGGACCTTCTGGTAGATTGAAGGTTACAGCATTAACCTAACTTCAGAAAATGGAACTCGTTACAGATCAAAAAGTGAATGAAAACAGCAAAAAGTAAAGGTATACAAGTGAAATGTTTGATGTCATGAGGTGGATGTTACTTTTGACCCATTTAAAGATGCAGCAGTGTTGTTCTTCTTTTCTTTTTTTTGCGGCGGTTTATCCATGATGCGCTTAAAGGGACAACACAGCGGTTTGTGATTAACTAGTTGACAGCCCTAGTTGGGATAAACTGGGACTAGCTGACAACACTGGCCTCACTGATGTATCAGTCAGTTTTTTCGGTTTTGGTGTTGAATGATTCAATGATCAACAAGTTACTTATCAAAAACTGATGAACTTCCCCCTTCAATTTCGCTCAAAATTTGAATCTGGTAAGCACTTACTGTTACATCTTTTGATTGAATAAAGCTTAAAAACTGATAGATTTATACTAAACTAAAACAATGCACTCAGAGAACTTAAACCTCAGGTTACTTTGGGTTGAATAAAAGACAGAAAATGTTCCTGCTTTCTTTTCTTCACTTTCGTTCACACTCATCCACTCGTGAAGTGCTTGAGACACAGAAACAAAAAGAAAGACATTTGAAAAAGTTCTTGTATTCCCATAACTTGTCTGTTGCCGTGGGCCTGATCACATTGGTTGTGTAGGAGAACAGATCATGATACCTTATGTGATCTCCCTCTCTCTTGGTTTGTTTAATATCAAGCCTTTATCATTTAACACCCTGTTCAAAATCTCACTTATTGTAAACACAACTTCACCACCCATGCAGCCACAGCGAGACCGGTTTTCTCCCAAAAGCGTCAAACGAGCACCATCACGTTACTCACAGAGATGGCCTGTGTTTCTTTCAAATGAAAATCAAAACCAAATAAGTTTTTTTTTTTTTAAGAGAGAAAAAACTCATCCAAGAGGCAGCTGAGGCCGATGTCAACACGAGAAGAATTACAAGCTGAACACGTCGCTCAAATCACAGAACAGTTACGGAGCAGGGGGAGAGGGGGGAGAGGGGTTCGGACTTTGGAAGGCTGCTGGCGAGGGACGGGAGAGGGAGAGGGCCATCTGAGGAGCTGAGGAGCGTGTGGTTTAGACGTGAATGTGTTTACTTGTCTCTAGACAAGTACATAAGCGATCACTTTTACATGTCCGACTAAATATGATTGTCTTCAAACTAACGTTTTCTAGTAATGTTTTGCTTTTGTAAAAATGTCAGGACTCTGAAGTCTGTCTTTGTCCAACAAAGCTTGTCAATGTTCTTCTGCATCCCACCAACAGCGCACTCCTCCTCCCCTCCTGTTGCTCCGCCTGGCTCCCTCTGGCTTCCACCTCCTCTCCTCACTCCCTTTTCTGTTTGCAGAAGGAGGTCTGGGGTTAGACGATGGAGTCCCAATCAAAGTCATCCTGAATGTCATCAGCTTGCATGCGATGCATCTGGAAGTTTCTGGTAGGTATCATGTGCTGCTGGTTCATCTGTGCATGGTGTCCTAGAGAAAGAGCATGTTATCGTTAATAAAAAACATTCATTTTTAAGATGGAAGCATTTCAGTCCTTTTTTTCCACTATAGCTTCTTGTAACCTGTCATCGTGGATCCTGCGGTGCTCATGGGGGACATGTGGGGGTATCCTGGAGGACCCATCAAGGATAGACTCTGTCTGGAGTCCATGTAGAGATTTCCTGATAAGAAAATTAAAATAACACTGTTTAAAAATGTTTGATATTTGCATCTGAAAATGTTTCAATGCTGGTAAATGTCAGCAGAGATAAGTCTCATCGTCTGACTCTCGCTTCACAAGATGTGGCTTTCCGTTTTTATTCTTTACTGTGAAACACTGATCATTATCACAGTGTCAGGCCACTACAAATTATGCAACTGAATTTAGAAAAATGAATGTATATGTTTTGTAACCTGTCATAAATGACATACAGCTGGTAATGAGGGGCAGGAAGTAGCCTTTTTTTTGTTGCTTTTGCTTTAATAGGTCACAAACCAAAAAGATATGACTCATTGGCATACAGGGAGAGCAGCCTCAGGTCTTTGAACTCACAGCAATGTCACAGCACACGGCTGTACAACATGAGTCTGGTTCTGCTCGAGGTTTCTACCTAACAGGGAAGGTTGTCCTCACCAAAGTTACTTGATAAATGTGCCTGTAAATTATATATAACAAAGAGTGCGCTCTTGACTCACTCTTTTCCTAAAGTGTCTTAAGAAAACATTTGTTATGAATTGGTGCTTTACAAATACAGATGGATTATCAAGTAATTCTGTACAAATAAGCATTAAGGCATTATTGGGGCGGCAGTAGCTCAGTCTGTAGGGACTTGGGTTGGGAATTGGAGGGTCGCCGGCTCCAACACAACCGACTGGAGAGGTGCCAGTCCACTTCCTGAGCACTGCCGAGGTGCCCTTGAGCAAAAGGCACCTAACCCCAAAACTGCTCTGGAGCGCTCGCTGTGGGCAGCCCCCTCACTCTGACCCCTCTCCATTAGTGCATGTCCATAGGATCCTGTTTGTGCATGTGTGTGTATTTCGGCCTGTTTGTGTAGCATGTGCATTAAACAGATTGTAAAACTGAATTTCCCCTCGCGTTATTAATAAAGTATAAATTAAATTATAGTGACTTTGCAGCTTGATTCAGTTTTATATTCTAGACATGATCTTTTTCCAGTAAATAGATTAAAGTGTCAAATGTAAATGCTTGATTTTAAAAAGTTAATTGATATATTGTAGATTATTTCCCCCTTCATGAGAGAAGGAGACACAACTGCTGTTTCTACATGATGACCTACATATTGCTGTATCAGGCTTAGCTGCACAAGCCAAGAATTACAAAGTAAAGATAACAACATGTTATATAAATGAGTTAGTAAATGAGTGAGCAGGGGTAAGAAGTGTGTGTTTAACCTGTGTTGTGGTGCTGGCTTGGTTTGTTGGGGTGCATGGAGCCATGACAAACAGTGGGCTGCACTGCCCCCTGTGGCTGGATTACACCGGTGCGGGCAAAAAACTGGTTGATGGACGAGCAGAGGTCTGCAATCTGAGTGGGTTCCAGGGACCAATTGTTCAACTCGGCTTGTCTCATACTGTCCCTTAATCCTTAGAAACATAAAACACAAAATTATTAACAGAACAACAAGAGCTACTGTCAAAGTTGGACTGTATCTGCATGTATTAAAATGCCTTTGGTGACAATGAAATGTATGAAACTGCACCAGCCGACTGTCCAAAGGAAATTAATTTGGTTTATGAGAAGCTATTTCACAAGCATGAAGCAAAAACTAGTTGCAATATATATTCATTATGTCAGTAACCTTCAGTGGGTGATATTTAAAAAACATCGTACCTTGCAATCCTGGACTGTAATTGGATAAACTGACCTGCTGAGCTTGTTGTTTTGGTAATTAAACCAGAAGGCAATGTTATTTAATTGAAGAGCTCAGTTTAATTAAACTCATAATCAAATCCACAGTGTCAACACTTCAGCACTCAATCAGAAGCTGGGGCAGTACTGTACTATCTGCTCTATAACTGTCTGTTTCCTCTGTTATCCAGAGAAATCATAATCCTGGTCAAATAAACTAAACAATTCAATAATTATACTTTGTATTTGTAAATGCAATATGGTCTATTTGTGGTGTCCAAACCGCACCTTGGAAAGGTGAAAGGTCGACATCAGCCCAGTTATAGCTGCTAGCAATGCGACAGCTTTCTTTCAGCGCATCCAGATTTGGGTACCAGTCAGACAGTAAACCTGCAACACATACACACAGGATACTTCCTGTAACATTACAGGATGACAGATTTGAAGGATACAGGTCATTTTTATTCCAATAGCAAGTTTACTCCTGGGACAAATACAGATTTAGTCCTAATTACATCATTCGTGGACAACTGCACAGTAACTGCTTCAGTAATTGTGATTAATGTAGGTTGGATAATGAAGCCAGATGAGCATTTTAATATAGTCACATTTTTATAGCCGTGCATGCAAATGAGTGAAAAGGATACACCAAATAAAACCGTTTGTCAGGCTCTCAAACAGTTATGTGCTATAGCCACTAGGAGGAGCCAGTCGACTCTTTAAGAGCAGCAGAAGCCGCTGGATGCAGCATTGCTTTGTTCTCACCTCAGCACAAAACATAAACCCGATGATAATTTACTGACAAACATTCCTAATAATTTCTTCGAGTTCTGTGACTTATAAAATGAGGATTTAGACAGAATGATGTTGACTTGTGAGTACATTGTTTATTCCTTTGCTGATGTGCGTCTGTGATGAACAGGATGATGAGAGAACACCACAGAACCGGGGTTCAGAGGCAGACAATGACACACAGAGGGTCTTACCTGTGTTGCAGGCCATCTGTTGCTGGGTAGGATGGGGCTGGTGGGAGAGGCTCTGATGCTGCTGTCCGTGTTGCTGTGGGTGCTGGCTGTGCTGAGTGTGTTGGGAGGGGTGTGGCGTGTGCTGCTGCGGGTGCTGGCCGTGGGATGGGTGCTGCGAAGGGTGCTGCCCGTGCTGGGAGTGCGCAGCATGCTGGGGGTGCTGTGCATGTTGACTGTGTTGGCTGTGCTGGCCGTGTTGGTTGTGTTGGCTGTGTTGGTTGTGTTGGCTGTGGGGGACGCCATGCTGCGGGAGGTGCTGTGCGTGGGGCGAGACGTGGCCGGGGTGGGACAGGGGCACCTGGCCACTGTTGGCGGAGTGGCTGTTGGGGTGGTTGTTGGGTTGGTTGTTTGACATGCTGTTCTGAGTGCTGATGGCGCCACTGGGAGAGTGCTGATAGGAGCAGGAGGTGTGTGTCTGCTGGGAGGAATCTGCCGGGATGCCCATCAGCCCTGAGAAACAAAGGAAGTTATTATGCTGAAAAACATAGGATAGGATGAATAGGTATTTTAATATCATTGTATAAAAGAACACAACAAAACTTCGTTGGCAGCGATCCTGTCCTGCAGCAATTACAAATTCTGGTCAAATATAAAAATACAACTGTATATATGTACATATAAAATATAGTTGTGCTAGAATCATTGTCCATTAAATGTATTTTTGGGGTTTTGAAAAAAAAAAAGGCTTACAGGTGTCACCTAGGAATCAAAGAATCTAAACATAAAAAAGCCTCTGATTTAAGCACTTGCTGGTGAAAGGAGCATCCTAATTCAAACTTAAGTGTCACTCGCATGGTTCAGGCATGCAGTGTAAAGGTGTGATGCACTACACAGAAAAACAGCCAGTCAGGATCTTCACATTTAAAAACTGCTTAAGATATTGCATCTTAACATCTGACAATAAAGGGATCTGTGTTGAAGTACTTTTACACTTGAGATAGACCAGCTGCCATTTTGTCGTACCGAGGAATGACTCAGCATTAGTTGCGTCTCTGAGGTTCAGGAGCCAGAGCTGCCGTTGCTTCTCCTCTCTCCTCCAGTGACACAGCTCTAGATCGTCTTTGACAAATTCATTGTGCTGTAGCTCGGCTTTTTAACAGACACGACTGGGGCATGAACATCTGCACACACAACTGCAATCTTCTGAGTGGCAGGGAGTGGTCTTAAGAGGCCCTGTCCTTCACAGCTTTGGCACAGTAAACCTATTTCGCTGGAGTGCTTTTAGAGCAGACTCCAGCCCCGCACCTCCACAATCGGCACGTAACACTCACTGCAGGGGTGACAAAGGTGCATCTCTTATCGGCGCAGAAAGCCCATTGTCCAACCAGGGAAATACAGAAAGCAATTAACGCCACACCAGAATAATAATGCGAGCTCATTACCTATTATCAAAGCCAGTGAATTAGCTCACTGTCTACAGCGGCAGAGTGTGAAATCCTCTAGCTCGATTATTTACGCTTTTTAATTGCTAGAGCTTGTCTGACTAAGAGATTTCACTTTTATGCGCATAAAAAAAGGTAACAACTTTCAACTAATGAAACGTAGATGATAGATTAAAGGAGAGAAAGTCTATGAAAACATTAGCATGAAATGCATTTGATTTAGGAAAGTAGGTTATACAGAGAAAGCTCAGTCTACTCTACTCATAACCCGCTTGTCAAGTGCTCTTTGTTTATCAGTCAATCAGATTACAAGCAAAAATGCATTTTGTTCTGCAGGGAATCACAGGCTTTTGGAAAGAGCTGTGCTCGATCCACAGCAATGTATTATATCATATAAACTCCACATCATTATGACAAATGAACCTCAAATCCAACAGATTTACTGAGGACTTTTTTTTCTTCTGTCTGTTACCTCTTCAACTCCTCTGATGAAATATGGCCTACAAAACATTACAAACATGACAAGACTCAGACATCTTTTATGTAATCTGAAAAATATGAAGCAAGAACAATGCTGTATTTATTCTAATTAACAATAAATATAATAAATGCAGAGAGAAATACTGTCTTTTAAATATTTGATCCATGAACTCTCGACTCTTACTTTTCCCTCTTGCTCTGGACAAAGACTCTATTAGTAGAGATGAACCTGTTGAATACCTGCCCATTGCTCCATTATTAGCTCTAAATGACTCTCTTTAAGCTCAGCTGTTAAGACAAACCAACATAAGGAAAATTGTTGATGAGGAATGAGACCTAGGCTCTCTTTCGGGGTTTCCACTTTATGCTCCCAAGTGGCCGCTCACCTTGCTGACTGAAGGACTGCTCAAAAACAGACTTATAAAGGCTGCGAAAGGAGGCACTGAGATCTTCAAATTCAGAGAACAGGAGCTGCTTATCCCTGTCCGGCATGTTGTACTGGGACTGGGGCGGCTGCTGGAGGCTCATGGGCTGGGACACGGGCTCTGGGTGACTGGTCACCTGTGGAGATGAGGAGATGAAGAAAGTTTAAGACTCACAGAAGCAAAATGAGATCATGTGTAATGTTTAATCTCTGAGGAATTTCAGGTTCAATTCTTTGAGGAGATCCATCTAAATATGTGCCACTCACACAACATGTATAGAGCAATTAGACAGAGTGCAGTAATGTAGGTCAGCAGTCAATGCCTTGGTTCACATAGCATTAAGAGACCAAATGGAATGGACACAAACCCAATACTCCGGTGGCCAGGCAAAATGTATTTAAAACAAAATCAATACCAATAGCTTGTACAAATAAGCAGCCGTTTTATCCATGTATTTGTGTGGGCAGTCGATGTTATGCACTGCCCCTGGGTGTGAGACAGAGAGCAGTGTTCCCTCCAGCAAGAAGTTTGTCTACAAGATTCATCACAGCAAGGGCAGCGATGCAAAACCCATTGCTATTTCTCAAAGCAGAATCCGACCTGTGTCCACTGTGGGCTAGCATTACAAGAGAGGCCACGTCCAATTTTTGATCTTTGCATTTTCCTCTTACAAGATGTGGGCAGGCTGCTGAAGAGCATGGCTCACAGTCTGGCTTGGGTAAGAGTGAGGAGGTGATAATAAAGCCAGAGTGTTTACTGTGAGCTGCTGCTTCGGCTGCGAGAGAAGAGAGAGAGAGAGAGAGAGAGAGAGCACATCCATCAGGCAGAGCCGATCGATGCCCAGAGCCTGAAGCAGGGAGCACTCGAGGATGCGGGAGGACCACACCAAAGAGGGGGCATCTCTGGTGGGAGGACATCAGAAGAAGCGCTTTTCTTTGTCTGGCTTCCAGGAGCGTGCACATTTTTCTCTGTTTCCCTTAACCCCCTTCCTGATGTTTTATTCCAGCGCATGTCCACCCTGAACTGCGGTCTATTGCTGGGTACGGCTGGCTCCTCAAAAGAAACTCTCCTGGGGCTTTCTGATCAGATGAAATATGGTACACAGTACACTTTCTAAGTCCTGCGGTGTTTCTTTTCCATTCATTAGTTACCGGGGCTTCCCTACAGCTTGAACATTTTGAATAAAATGATAATTTATAATTTGGCTTTAGCAGCTCCTGCTAAAAAAAGATCATCATCACCACCAAATTTATACAAATATCCTGTTAAAATTATTCAGCTGAGAGGCTTTCATCAGTTGCAATCTGACAACCAGTATCCTGCTCTATTTTTTAACCCTTTAAGTGACCTTCCGCAAGTATACAGTGAACTGTTTATTTCAGGGAGGCAACAGAGGACTTGACTTGTCCTGTATGTGTACCAGGGCTTTATCTAGATCGAAGTGTGCATATCAAAAAAAGAAGGCTTCACAGGTTCACATCAGGACCATTCACCGACTACGGTTTGACTGGGTCAACATTACATTTTATCTTGATGGGTCTTGAAGTCTGTCTGTCAATAAGTAAAAAACCTGAACCATTCAGGATAAACATGCCATCAGTTCTGATCAAATAGAGACGAAAAACAGAATTTAGGACCGTCTTTCTGGTTTTTTTTTTTCAGATAAATCAAATATCTGCTCCTAGAGCTTATCATCCTTGAGCGTTCTCCTCCGACTTGCTTTATTGTTCTAACGTACCAAGATGTTGGTTACCATGTTTGTGTTACACGCAACAGAGCTAGCTTGATAAATACAAAAGTTTGTTGCACATCTTTAGCATCTCACACAAAGCCAAATGGGTGTTAGAAAGCTTTGATATTTGACAAGTTGCAGCCAAAACTCTTGCATTCTCCATAAAATCGAGGTAAACAGAGAAATGATGTATGACGGGCAACACATGTCGACAGCAAAACTAAAAACTGGGAACATTGCATTTCACAGTCAAAATTTCAACCCATAGACCACCTGGGTACCCCAAATTGTTTTTGCTTGTGGAAAATGAATGTATTTAAATTATGTCTGGGTAGGTTTTTACATTCAACCGGAAATTGACATAGTCTGAGCCTTAAAACGTGTCCCATCAGAGTGATGTCTCTATGAGCTTGTTCTTACCCCTGTATAGCTGTGCACACTGCCCACACTGTTGAGATTGACGGAAGCCAGACTCTGATCGGACAGGCTGTTGTTAAGGCTGCTTCTTGGACTATCACTACCCTCCTGGTCTGTGTTGTATAACGCCACCTGGAACACAGAAATGTACATTAGCTTATGCTCTATCTTAAATGCACGCACACACACTTAACACACACACACACACACACAAGGTAATGCAGGTTAGCATCATTGGTATGAATCATAATGGTGTGAAGTTATAAAATATATTTTTTTGACTACAGTTTTGAAATGTAAAGCCCGAGCATGCATGTGCGTGTGTGCATGTGTATGTGTGTGTGTGTGTGTGTGTGTGTGTGTGTGTGTGTGTGTGTGTGTGTTTTGCATACATTAAAATGACATAAATGCACAGCACTTTCTTTTCACTTGATTTAGAACGTGTGGGTGATTCAAGGTGCTACTCCTCATTCACCGCAGTCTCTAAGGGGTCCCAGCTGAACTTGTAAAGGGGTCTGGAGACAGCTGAGACATTCCCATCACTAAAGGTCACACTACTGGCTATGTCAGCCACATCTGCTCACCAAGCGCAAACCCATTTGGGACAGCTAACAAAGGATTTCAGTGCATCCCAGACACTGACCTTTCAATATAGCAGCAAAACTAGCCGAAGCACTTCAGGACGACAATCTTAATTATCGTCTCACAAGGTTAAGTCTTCCCACCCTTCCCGAATAAAGTGCGGCGTCAGACAATTAAGCTTATAGTAAAAAGAACGATGCAGATAATTAAATTAATGATACCCACAGAGAATAGCCCATGTGTTGAGTTATATATTGTGATTGAGGAATGGCAGTAATGCACTGATGGTGTCAGAGTGGAAGAGAGCATGGCATTCTGAGACTGGTGTGAGTGCTTGTGTCTGTGTGTGTCTGTCCATGACTGAGTACAGCATGGTGGCTTCTGCTCATCACTGTGAGTGGAACAGAGCGGGCTCTGTGCTCAGCACAATGAGACAGCAGTGGCAGCAGCCTTCAGGCGGGCAAATTGGTCGGGCCCTGCCCAGCACCCTGCCTCTCTCTGAGCAGAGGCAGACTGAAGCCTCTTGTCTCTCTGTTGAAGCGCTGCAAGCTTCCACAGAGGCCGCAAGGAGGCAAGGAAACCAAGGCAGCCCTAACTGCCTTCTCTGCCCTGGCTGATTGGCCGGCTGACTAACATGCTGGTACGAATCCAGGAAGCACACATGCAGAGAGAGAGCGTCCGATCATATTAAGCTTTTAATATGGAGCTTGGCTCCTGAGCTGCTGGAATGAGATAGAAATTCAAAAACAGAGCACTCGTGCTGAATCCAGGCAACAACACATTGTACAAGCGAGAGGGAAGAGGAAGAGTAGAATAGAAGGGTTCTAAGAGAAGCTCATTAGGCAACTCTAGCCTTCTTCCACTCAGTGCAGGCTTGGCTCTAGTGTTCATTAGCATGAAGGGGAACTCAATGAGCAGCTAAGACTGAAGGCTTAAGCACAACTACCGAATCAGCGCTACAATGCTAATCAAAAGCAGCATGCCACAGAAATATAACTGTTATGTGTAATGAAGTCATAAAACAGGCTTTAAGCCTAAATCTCTCACCACAATCTATTTTTACTCGCCTCACCCGTAAAGTGTGATGATTTGAAAACCTTGCTGCTGTGTGGTTTACGCCAGCCCTCGAGAACCCTCAGTGAAGACGCCCACTCAAGCCTGCGCTGTCACAGACATTCATCCAGTCCCTTCTAACCCATACATGTAGAAATACATACACACCCTATAGATGGGCAAAAGGTAGGCTAACACACACACATCAACAAAGCCACAGACAGAGGCAGGCATGCTTATACAGGCAGGCGCAGCTTCACAATAAATACTGTGTACAGTGTTTGCTAGCAGGCTGACTATTATTAGCATTGAATTAAGTAGAAAGCCAGAGGTGTCTTTTACACGGAGGCCTAATCTGGAGCATGAGACATGGATTATGAAATCAAAGCAAGATTGGCCAGGTGTCTCCAACAATGCCAGCTAGTGTTCAGCACAATCCCTGCATGAGGAGTGAATAGTAAGGGAGAGGCGGAGGGAGAAACGGGGAGAAGAGGATGGAAAAAAAGGGCCAGACTATTTATCAGCAAACACACTTCCAACAATCCTCTCTTTCCCTTCATCATCACACTTCAGTGCCAAGTCTTCATCACATTCTTGCCAATGTTTAGGGCTGTCTACGAACATAACCTTAGGGTGCAGGGGGGGGGGGGGGGGGTTCTGAGTCTGCGAGAAAGGCATAAGAAGAAGAGCTGGGAAGGACAATCTTGTGAGGAATGTCTGACAGGAGAGAGAGAAAAAGAGATTCTTGCTGGTTCAGTAGTCGTCTTGCCAGCGTCTCCCATTGGTCTATGTGAGAAGGCGGGAATGAGGGAGAGAGACTGGAATAGAAAAGGAGGGAGAAAAAAACATAGAGGGAATTCCTGTGGCTTGGCACACTGCGCCGAAAGAGGCGTGGCCTGTCCTGTGTTTACAGTGTAAGACAGTGAGAAACAAGCTCTCTCAAAGGAGTTAGGGCCTCAGATCTGTTTCAATTAAACTCTGTCTTCTGTAACACTTTTTGTGACAATCAGGTGAACAAAACGAATCAAAACCTCCTGTCATCTCGTCATGGTATCACACAGTTGGCATGTTTGTGTGCTGTTTTAATGTTTTCTGCAAGTTGCTATTCTGACTTATCTGACTGGAGGTATTTGATGGCAGAAGTCCAAACTCTAAACTGTCAGCTCTTTACATTAGGGCCTCATTATGCTGTCACTGCTGGAGGAGACTGGTGATGCGGCAAGTGCTTGTTTGTAGCAATCAGAGAGGAAAAAGGGTCATCTTTCTCCACACTTAGGCCCATGAATCTGTCGGCTGCAGCAACATGAAAAACGACATGTTCTCCATGGAAGCAGCCTTAAGCTACTCGCCACTGACACATTCGTCAAAACAAGCTGAAACACTCTGTAACATACTCTACATGCATGTACACACAAGTAAGAACACACCCGACATATGCACAGACTTTCATGCTCTCGTCACACACATACACACACGCTAACTCCTCTTCACTTTGAACACCCCTGTTCACATTAAACCCTTTTTTTGTAACGCTTGCAGCAAATGAATAAGCCACTCTTGTAGGCTTTTTAAAAGTACACCTGAGAGCTGCCCCCACTGGGCTCAGAGGATGAGAGCTTAAGGTTAAAAAGCCTATTTAAATTTCAGAGTGAGCGACACACACTCACAGCTAACAGCTAGCAATCCCTGCAGCTTTGCTTTGTGATGTACAAGTGTTTCCAGGCTTTAGCACATATTTAAAAAATAAATAAATAAAATGGCTACAGAGAGCAGACAGAACAAGCAGCAGGGGTTGGTCATCTGTAGTTTGGATGCTTAAGGTGGTCACAGCCTGAGAAACGCGACTCTGGGCGTCAACCTCAACTTCAGGTGCGAATACAGAAAGGCTATACAGCGTGCTCTGTATTGTATTGCAAGTCTGCAAGGGAATGTGTAAGGTCTATCAGGTTGCTGAGCCCTAAGTATCAGTGTGGGCATCATGTTTCCGTGCTGGTGATAACAAGAGCCTGCTGCCTGTTTTTGTAGAGGAAAAAGGTGCTGCAGTGCAGAGAGTTGTGTATTTTGGTGTGGGTTGCATTGCAGAGAAGCTTTAGGCATATGCGCATGTGCTTTTGTGAGTGTGTTGATGTGTGTATGTGTATCTCCCCTCCACTAGAGTGCTCCTCTCTCTGTGGGGAATAGTGCTGTAGGTGGTTGGAGAAGTGGGTGGGGTCAGGGTGCAGCCGTGTAGCCAGGTGTGTGTTGGAGCTGGAGGCTGGATGGCTGGTTGTAGTACCTTGTTAGTCACAGTGTTGATTGCCAGCGTTGGAGAGGCACTTCCAGAGATCATACACTCCATCCCCAAAGACTCAGACTCCAGGCTGTACGGCGTAGAAGCCTGTGGGGGTTGGGGGCGGGGTGTGGAGGCAGACAAAAAAATAATAATTCAACACCATCCAATTATTAAACACATGAGATCCCACTGCAGGTTGCAAAGAAATACCTGCATTATGTTTGTGACAAATCTTCTGCTCAGACCAAATACGTACCTCTTAAAAAATAGAACTATATTCATATGACAGAGTAACACCTTTATTTAGGTCACCTTTGAACTGTGCTTTCTGAGAAGATGTAGACAGCCCCCATCCCCAATCCTCACCTTCTACCCAAACATACAGTGCATACTCACAAACACACACACACACACACACACACACACACACACACAAAAGCACATGCCCTTGTCTTGGTGTATAGGCGCACTGTTGAGAGAGATAACTCTGGCATGCCTGTCTCCCAAAACTGCTTACTGTAAGAGGATTGGCTGCCAACAATACCATTTTTAATTCATGATAAACATAAATGAGATTTCACAAACTCTCACTTTCAATGTCTGAGACTCTTAATGGAATGCCTGTAGGCAGACAGTGTCTAGAGGGGGAGGAGGAGGAGGGGTTGGCTCAGCGCACGAGTCTTACAGAAAACACACTCCTCACTGGGTGCGTTCTTTTGTGTCATGCTCAAATGAACGGAACTGCATCAGGAGAGATTTAGCTGAAACTCTTGCAGAGCTGCATAATAAAAAATAATGCACTCTTCCTGTACCTTTGCATTTGTTGTATATAAAATCTCATGGCAGCAAAGAGACACGGTTGGTTGAATGGATGTGATAGTATTTCGCTGCTGTAGGGCGACTACGTCAACAGCATGTTAAGTTTTAGTTGTCTCTGCGCTTGTGTATGTGTGTGTTAGAGACAATGGCGTGTACTAGCGTGTGAGGAAAGAATCCTCCTTTTATCGTAGCCTCTGGTCATCCACAATGTGGGGAAAAGGAAGACAAGAGCCTGATGTGTCGGGATGCCCCAGGGCCAGGTCAATCTGAGCGCCTCACTTAAACCTACAGCTGTACGTAACGTTGGATGAAACTCATCAATAATTAAAGACAAAAGCTCCCCCTCAGAATAGCCGGTGCACAGCTCTACATTAATTGATGTTTGTTAAAAAAAGTGAGTGCAGAATGTAATGTATGTAATGGCTGCCTGGGGCATAGTTTATTAATAAGGACCCCACTTCATGACAGGCTAGCAAAGCAGCATGGAGAGGCAGTTACATAAAGACTGGACATGAGACTCCTACTGAGTCTGCGTGTGTGTGTGTGTTTTAGTTTGCATGTGTGCAAATTGGAGAAAGTGGGAGAGAAAGGAAAGCAAAAGTAAAAGAAAACTGAGGCAGACACAGAGACACGGAGGCACAAATAAATCCTGAACCAAGTAGAGATGGAGGCAGAAGCTTTGATAAAAAACAGCATATGTAGAGAAATGTGTTTTCTTTGCACAATTGTCTCTCCTCCTCACACTCACCCGCTCTCCAGACCGCGGCCTCTTCTTTGGCCGTGTAGGCAAGGAGTCCTCCTTTGGGTTTGTGTCGATGGCCCAGTAAGAGCCCTGCAGACAGAACAAACACCTGTGAGCTGATTAAACATAAAAGATTGCTTTTTTTCCTGTGACAACCCCACGACAAACAGACATTTCCTCTCTGACATGACAGGACAAAAAGCACCAGGGCTCTTTTTGGCACTAAAACATTGTTTAAAAATCGGAGGCCTCGTCTGCTCTGCTACAGTCTGTTCTATCAGCTTGTATTTGAGTTGATAGCTGTGAGTTTGTGCGGCGTGTGGGTGGGCTTTGTTAGTAGGAAAGGCTCGGCTTTTCCTCCTCTGCGGCTGCTCCTCAATGAGAGGCTGTTGAGGGCAGTTGGTGGTGGTGAAATGCTAAGCCTTTCCTGAAGCAGTACTTCCCCAGCCTCAGGTACTGAGTCAGACCGCTGTTGCCAAGGATGAAGGCTCCACAGTCTCAGCTCAGGAATCGAGGCGAGCTAGCCCTGCCGCATTGCTTTCTTCTAAGGTCTGAGCGGGGCTAATCAAGAAGTGAACAGTTGGGGCTGGCTCTGGGGCTGCAGCTAGCAATTCCACAACCAGTCTGCATTATTTATCTTTGCATTCGGCCTTGTTTAATTTATTTTTCACCGTGTTCCTCTTCGAAACCAACAGGAACACAGCTTACAGTACAGATTTTTACCCTAAGGCCCTGAGAATTTGGAATTTATTTTTAATATTTCATATGGCCCTCGATAAAATCTCAATTGTCGAGAGAAAGTGAGATCAGGACCTTTAAAATTACTTCCTAAGCAAGGCAAATAATTGTTATTTCCACAAAATTCTCTGAACAACAGGAGAGGCCATAGAACAAGCTGTATCTCAAGTAACTATAGAAATACCACTGCCTACACAATGGTTTGTTCTTGTAAAAGCAAGAAAATCTCTTATTTTCACAGCTCACAAACACAACTGCTGCAGTTGTTAAAACGAAAAGCCAGGGTTGGCCTATATTTGTCAGGGGTAAAAATTACAAGTTTTAATATGTGTGAGGCTTTGGGGTCAATTAACATTTCCTCAGAGACTTAGGGAATAATTCATAGCACAATCAACCAAAGAGGAAGAAACATCTTGTATCGATGTTGGCAACAAAAAATGTAGCAGAAACCTCATTACACAGCGCATGTTTTCTACAGAAAGCTTCATTGAAGAATGTATGAAAGGTGAGAAAAAAATTATCTCTATGTGATCCATCGCTGTGATGATATGCTGGGGTTAATTGCAGGGTTTCAAATTGCAGATGTTTCAAAATGAGGAGTCACAGAAACAAAGCCAGTCTTAGTGGTGTTCCTTTTAATTGGGGGGGGGGGGGGGCACATTAAGTTAACCCTCATGGGAGGGTAGTTTCTGTATTTCCCTGCACCCACCCTCAGAGAGTTGAAGGAAAAAAATATAAAGAGTCATTAAATTATTCACAAATATACTGAAAAATACTGTAGCAAACCCAAGCGGAGTCCATGGAGTCTAGGGCAAAAACAATGCAACGCCACAGCATGTTTTGAAGCCATAAAACAAAGGCGGCTCTAGGATCTTTGCAAAAAAAGAGAGAGATCCTGATAACAGAGAAGCCATCAGCTCATAAATGATGCTGCTTATTTACATACATCAACGTAAATTATGTTCCCCTTTTGTGTGTAAATATAGAAAGGACGCACAAAACATGAACACTGGTCTTACTGGAAGTCCAGTGTGAGAGTAAGACCAATTAAAAAGGAAGATTATTGATGGTAGTCATCACTGGCTGCATTTCTACCTGAGGTAGACGAGCGATGTTTGTGTGTACAATACCGACTGTCATCTCTTATACCATCTCAGAGAGAGAGAGAGCGACATGACTCTCCTATCTCATCCAAGCAGCAGTTCTCATATTCCTGCCACATTACAATATTGATGCAACATATCAAGAGCGGCTAGCGCCTCTTTGAAGTTGTCTTCGGGGGGGATGGGAGTGAGGAAAATTCCAAATTAAACATTAAGGATGCGAGCATGTTGGCCATGCATTTGGAATGGGATCCATACAGCAATAGATTATTTTGTATTTAGTGGAGCAGCTCCCAGGAGTGTCAATATCAGAGGATTACAGCAAAACATGAAATTAGCATTCAGTCCCCATCCCCTACACTGCTAGGCGTAACTCTTGATGCATGTGTTGGGGTGTGTGTGTGTGTGTGCGTGTGCGTGTTTGTGAGCACACAAGCATGTGTAATTATTTGTGTGGTTCCTGAAGCATATGTAGCGTATGCTCCGACAGTGCCGGGATGAAATCTGGGTTAGGCTACATATGGTTAGACCTATGCACACCATCATACTAAATATAGGCCCATAGGTTCCCTCTTCATAAAGTACTCAGTGGATGCTATTTATCAGGTGGATGTCGCTACAGATTGTGGAGGAAATCGAGCTGAATAGGCAATTCTAGGTGGTCCTACTGAGATTCAAATGTCAAATTAACATGTATAACTTGCAGATTCTTATACTGAGAAGAAAAATGGAGACGGCAGAGTGGAGAGGAAATCCGGTCTATATTTTTTACTCATTTGGATAAACTTAAGAAACTACTTCAGTGGCTTAGGATTGTGGGAAATGACCTGACTTCTACCCTGTAATGGCCCCATCTCTACCAGTCTTTGACTTTTGCCTTCCCTCACCCACATCTGTTGTCTGTGCTGGTCAAAAAATAAGTAGTCTCTCCTTACATTTCAAAATACAATTGTGTGGGGGTGGAAGGTTCATAGTAGATTACGATCATGCCATGCATTTCCAGACCGTCAGAGTCCTGGCACTCATTCAAAAGTAAAATTTTTCCATCTGAGATAGATTATAAACACCAACAAAACTGTATATCCTGCCAGCTGAGAAATTAAACATTTTCTTCTCTTATTATTCTTTTCATGATTACATACAAGTGTCTTGTTTGTAACTGAAAGTCTCACCTTTCCCGGGTCATCTTTGGAGCGAGGCACTTTGAGAAAACACTTGTTCAACGACAGATTGTGCCTTATTGAGTTCTGTAGGGGGAAACAGAGAAAGAGAGAGAGAAGAGCGTTGAGGTAAAACACATTTCAGAAATCAGTTTACACAAAGTCTGAAGTGTTTGAGTGTGAAGAAACATCACTGCCAGCAGCAACAAGGGCAAACAACTTGTTGGCATTTACTGTATAGTTTAGATTTAGTCACAGATTCTTTCATCAAGGTCCGCTTGTTTTAGTGGCATTAGATCTGGCCTATACCTCTGTCCAGATTTCATGCCACACGCTTTATACACAAGCATAGTCTGTGTACAAAGCCACAAGGAAGCAATATCTTTCATCGATGTCCAACAAACTGCAGTCTGGTTACACAAATATATCGAATTCCTCTGGTGCCAAAAATAGGAGCCAGAAGGAATCCCACACTGGGATGGATGCTGATAGCAGGGCCTGATATTAATTAATGCTTCAGCGAGCTCCTGTGGGGGCAGGAAATAAATTATGTAGATCATTCTGAAAGTTAACTCATTACAGTGTTACAAGCTACTCCATAGCGCTGAAGAGGGAGGTTCATCCAGCTGCCTGATTGGGGGAGGCGGGTGGGTTGAAGTAGCCACAAGGGCCGGAGAGCGATGCTCCAGGCCTGGGTTAACCAGCTACTGCGAGGCCCTCAGAACCAGCTGGAGGCAGGCCAGCTGAGGGGCTTACAAGAGCCAATGGATGCACACGCTTCCCCACTCCACTTTATGGAGTGGTATTGACAGATGGCCACACTGAAAAGCTGTAGGATCCTCTGATGAGTTTAACGGATGCAGGAGATGAGTAGAGGCACAGAGGAGGGAGAGAGAGAGAGAGAGAGAGAGAGAGAGAGAGAGAGAGAGAGACAGAGACAGAGACAGAGAGATACTGACAGACAGAGAGAGAGAGAGAGAGAGACAGGGAGAGAGAGAGAGGCCTCCAAGTGCAAAAGATGGGAGCTGCTTGTTCAACAGTATAGGCAATTATGCCACAGGAGGGATGATAATGACAGCCTCGTTGTAATGCTGTCAATCTCGACAGTTAAATCACTCTGAAATGCCAATGCAATCTAGATGAAGTCGAACACTGTTCTCCAGCAGAAAATATAGAGGGGGAAACTGGTGCCATAGTCAAAATAATTCCCTTCTAAAGCCAGAAGGGAATATTTTCTGAAAGTGAAACCCAACCCAAAATCTATCTTTTGAGTATCAAACATTGAGCATCCCCGTAGGCTTGAAAAGCAGTTCTAAACAGGCTGCAGTTTGCTCCTTCACTAAGAATCTATGTTACAATGGATCCCCTGAAACTTATTCACGACATTGGCTCCCTATTGCAGTTGATGTTCAAGAATGTGGTGCAGTGATGTTACCAAACACGACACTCTAACGCTTGTGCATACAGTCACTGACCTCAGTTAAGGCTATACTCTTCCCTGGACTCAATGTCGGCCATAGTGCAAACTCACATTTCCTTATATCTAATTTCTAATAATTTCTTAAGCAGCTATACTTTGTGAAAATATATTTTTTTGTTTCTTTAAGAGATTCGCCATTCAAAAATGTTGACATCTCCCTCCTCTCATTTCAAGGTCAATCAAATTGAATATAAATTTCCTGGGCATATAAGTCTGAATAAATGATTGTTTTGGACAACATCCCAAAGTTTTCAGGGTGTAGGTCATATGTCTTGTACAGTAGAACTTTAGAAAAAAGACTCATCCACCTCTCTCTGCTGTATATCTGTCTGCTCAAATATACAGCTAAAGCAGTTTTGTCCAACTCACAATATGGCCTATTCTGAATCTGGATAACTCAAAAGTAAGTGTTTAAAGTGTGGGCAATGCATTTGATTGTACAGAAAGATGTGCTGGAATAATTAGGTTCTGTCACAATTTCATCCAAAATAAATGAAACAAATGCATGATAATCATTATCAAAATAGCATTTAGTTTCTGCCCTTAAAGACTGCAGGGTTTATTGTTCAATGCTCAAAAGATTTAGGGTGGAGTATCCTCTGTATAACTGAATGGAGGAAATTGACTCCTTACAGAAAAAGACAACAGTGTAAAACACAATAGACAAGGTAATTGAAGCCACGGACTTACAAGTCACATACCAGCAGGTTTTTCTGCATCTTTGCAAAAAGATTTTAAAAAGCCTGAATAGAATGAACTTGAAATAAAAAAAAAGCTACTTTTTTGGATTGAATAATAACCTAATAGTAAAAATTCAGGGTGACATCTTTGAATGTCTAATAATGTGAAAAATATATTTCATTAAAAATGAAATAAAACACCAAATCAGTAAATCTTAATGTTAGGCAGTAGAACCGGATGATCACCAGTTCAAGTCCCGGCACGGACCAAGTCCGGAAATTGGTCTGGTAGCTGGAGAGGTGCCAGTCCACTTCCTGAGCACTGCCGAGGTGCCCTTGAGCAAAAGGCACCTAACCCCAAAACTGCTCTGGAGCGCTCCCTGTGGGCAGCCCCCTCACTCTGACCCCTCTCCATTAATGCATGTACATAGGATCCTGTTGGTGCATGTGTGTGTATTTCAGACTGTGTGTGTAGCATGTTCATTAAACAGAGTGTAAAACCGAATTTCCCCTTGCAGGGTTAACAAAGTATAAATTATTATTATCATTATTATTATTATTATTAATAATAATAAATAGTTGTCATATAAAACACTGAACCATTACAGCCTCTCTTACCAGAATATATTTATGCAATGGTTTGAATCTACAATATATATAATCTATCAGATTTTCCAAACTAGATATGAAGAGACTTCGGCTAGCACTGCAATCAGAAGTCACTGTGGTCTGAAGGCAATCGAGCCACAATGTAGAAAAGTCGAATCTGTAGAATCAGATCCTTAAGTCGCAAAGACTTGAGAGATGTTTCTTAACTTAGTAACACCTGCAGAAAAGAATGGAGGAATGATAGTGAGCTGGTGGTTGTGGGATTAAGGGGCTTGTGGATGTAGTACACATAATGATCATTTATAGATCCTCTTTCTTATCCTGAACTTGGCCAGGCTTTCTTTACACATGCTACAGTAACAGCACCATTGTGCAGGTTGTGTCCTTTCAGCCATGCTATCTCTCTCCTTGTCACAGTTCTACAATATGAATAAAACACTGTGAACGTAGAATGTGATCATGCATAGTGGATGGCGACAAACAGATACAGGGCTCTCAGTTTAGCCAGCCTTTGCTACTTAAAAACCCAGAGACTTGTTCAACAGGGACAACTGAGCGTGTGGGTGTGTGTGATGCAAGCTATACAATGCCACACACACTTAAACACTTTATGGCTTTTTCCTCCACAGTCAGAGGAGTGTGTGTGTGTGTGTGTGTGTGTGTGTGTGTGTGTGTGTGTGTGTGTGTGTGTGTGTGTGTGTGTGTCACAGAGAGGTGGCTCTATCCATTAAGAACCTTCTGCAGGGCCTAAATCATTGATACAGTGAAGCAGCCAAGGCCCCCCCCGCTACATTAGAAGTTTACTATTTAATGAACTCTGCCTGATCTCCTCTCCTGCTGACAGGCCCTGTGCCCACCATGTCCCATATTATGTCAGATAAACTCTCTCTGCTGCTTTAGACACATCTGTGATGTGAAGTTAACAAGCTGTGGGTCATTTGTAGGCGAAGAAATGAACCAGAACAAAAGGGGGAAGAAAAAGTATGATGGCAGCAGCGTCAGTGGCTGTATTTGATAAATCTTGTTGTATTTGCAGAGAAGGAGGGAGAGCAATGGAAACATTAAGCCTGATTACTGCTATTATTAATTATAACCAATATGTCAGCAATTAAGAAGAGCCTCCTTAGATATACCATCAAAATCGGTTTTGGAACAAAGTATTAGCTTTAAGCCAGCAGGCTAAGTTGATCTAAGTGCAGTACAGTGCAGAGGGAATTGAAGTAGGTGGAAGAGGTCAGAGGGTGTGAGGGGTGGTACACAAAGTGAGTCAGACAGAGCTCACTGCAGGGGTCCTGCCCAAGTGCTGCCCAGCATCTACCTGCAACCCCCACAGAGCACTTCATATCCAACCTCAGCACAGGCCTGAGTGCGTGTTCATGTGTGTATGTACGTGGGATGCCTCCTACACACCTTAAAAAACCACGCACACACACTGGAACGTGTCTCCTAACAAATGGCGGTGATTTAACACACCAGGACAGCAGTGGAGGCGTAAGCAGCTCCGCCCTTGCTGCCCCCCCTGCTGAGGAGCGCTGCGGCTCAGCAGAAGGGCCGCTAGGGGAAAGTAGGTCAGGCTGACCTCTGCGCTCGGCGTGTCAAACGTTCAGAGTGAGCTAAAGGGACAGGCCATGTCAGAGCCCTGCTCCTCACAGCTGGGGAGGAGGAGGCTCCCTGTGCACTCGGTCAGGAACCCAAGGGAGCAAGCTCGGCACGCTGGGACAGACACATGTATGCATGCGTACCTGTTATGACATGGGGACGAACACCAGCATCCGAAGGAGAGGAAGAGTCACACTGTAGTCCAATGTGGATAAATCAATGCCCTCGCAGGTTCCTGGCCTTCCCACATTCACAAGATATTCCGAAACTTTACGCCTCTGGACTTAAAGTGTGCGGGGGCTCTAACAAGCTAACACACACATGGCCCACAACCAACACAAAGCAACTTCAGGCACTAGTCAACTGTGTGAGTTGACTTGAAAAACACTTAAAACAACCTAGAGGTACTCCTAAAGTGATAAGCTCTATTTCTAAATGGAGGCAAACTTAAATCTGGCTGGAATTGTCTTTGTGATCAAAGTCTTCTCCCTAGCATTGCTGTGTGTGGTAAATAAGCAGGAAACAGTGATTCATTAACACAATGACTCCTGCAACAGGTGCTGCTCAGAAAGACAAATACTCCAAATGGAAATTATTCCCAGTTCAATTTAAGTTTTCCAATAGAAAGGAGAGTTTGGTATAAAAGCAAAAGGAATCCAAATTTAAAGCTCAGAGCAAAGCAGGTTAGCTTAGCTGAAAGTGACCATTCACAGACCCTGTCCATATTAAGTACTTAGTAGAAGCAAATGACAAATGACAATGACAAAAAATATTATAACTCTATATGTGTCTCTACAGAGTAGCAAATAAAGACAAACTAAAGCAAACATTCATGCAAGTACAACACCAAGAGGATAGGACTTCAACTCATAACTGACTGGGCAGCACGTCCAACTGATGGAGTTATATGAAAGAATTAAGCCACCACTGAGAAAGAGGCTTCAGAACTGTTCAGAAATACAGAAATGAGCTCAACTGGATGACAGAATGGTAAGAGGGAGGGAGAGAAAAAACAGTTCAGTGGCTGGCCGAGTAAAGCAAGCTTAAGAATCCAAAAGGGCAGAAAGACCTGTAGGCTGGTTACGTTTTGATGATCCTGGATAGTTTTTATCATTTGATGGGATTTTTGCTAAAAAAAAAAAATAGTGGGTTTTTTCGTGTATAGACGACTGAAATCACTGTGTAAAAATGAATTTATCATACAATGGAGTAATAACTTATCAAATTACAGAGCATTTCCTGCTCCACGCTGGAGGAGTGCTGCAGTTTCCACCTCTCGGATGTAGTGTTGAAATATTGGAATTTTCTTTATCAGACTTATTAACCAATTTATAAAAAAAGGAGACATCAGAGGTGGAAAAAATGAATTGATAAATCAACACACACGATAGATAGATAGATATATTCATTCACTCAATTTCTTTAAGTGTTAAAACAAGTGTTAAAAAATATCTTACTTCTAGTATTTAACTTGTGACAGATCCTAGGATTATGAAACTCATGACTCTTATTTGAAACCTGTAATGCAAAAGTTCTAAATACCTCCACAATTGACATTTTCATTGACAAGACAGCAGAGAAAGAAGAACCAAACACAAAAGAAATAGGGGAAAGACAAAAAGAAAAGGTTGAAGTAAGGAGCAGTATGAACTGAGTGCATCAAGCAAACCCAGAATAAAGGAATGGGGAGGTGATTCAGTAGAGATACAGCTACACACAGACACACAGACACACAGACACACACACACAGACACACACACACACACACAGGTAGATTACTGTATTTTTAGGCCTTTGTTATTTCTATGGACCCTGTGACATGCCCACCAACACAGAACATACTCCTCAGCCTCGGGGATCTGCACCGAGGCCACGGAATGTAGCACCTTCGCTGTCTATTTGTAGTGGGTGTGGGAAGGCATGTGGGATGCCACAGCATTCGCTCAGCAGTCTTAAAAAAAAAAAAATTTGGACACACATGCACAGGTAGAGAAAGGTAAGTTCGTTCAGGTGCAATCACTAGAAGATTTAATCCTGTAAGGTGTGAGAGGGGCGGTGTGACCTTAAGGCCCTCATCAGAGCGAGTCTCTTTTGAGTGACCGGCTGAAAACCTGCTGAGTGATGACAAAAGAGTGCCATCGCTGAATGAGTCTGCTTTGCATTTACTATTTTGATCATTTGAAACAAATGTAACCTCCTGTTTTACAATTCAGATCATGACAAAATCTTCCCTTTAAAAGCTCCACTATAGTGACACTAAAGTAGTATGAAAAAAATACATTAAGCCTCTATTAAAAGATTTATTTAATTCTATTTAGCACTTCTAAAGCCCTACTGACTACACTGACCCCTCCCCCACCAACACTATACTGTCAGACTCAAGAAGTCTGCTAACACACTCGCCGCATAGCAAAGCTACCAAGAGAGCGAAAGAGCACACTCCAATACCAATGAAGTCAGCTGTAACGATTTTCAACTGGATTTTTTTTTTTAACTATCTTCAAAGGCATTTGATCTGCTCCCTTGGCATCTAGTAGTAATGTGTTGGCATGCTAGGTTTAAACCCGTAAGTCTCTGATCTTTATTCACTTGTATGTAGTTTTAATAAAACATGTTTGCTTGCCTGCCGCAGAAAAATACATGTGAAGGAGAAATCTGTCATAAATATAATAACCTGTTACTCCGTGCTAGGAGGGCTATACGTCTACGTCTATAACACACAGACCAAAAGAAATAAGCAATCCAGGAAAATCTAAATGATTGCTAACTTTTGCTATCTAGACTCAGGTCATCTTGTGTAGCACTCTGAGGTATTATAGTAATTAAAACTCAACAGGCACTTCTGCAGAAGGAGATGACACTATAGGGAAATTGTATTTTCTCCCCCTCCTTCAACAATGAACATTTGGCTAAATTAAACCCATTTTTCACAAGCAGGCTAATATAATGAGGGCAATACTTGCAAGAAAGAAATTAGCTTAATAAGCGATTACATGTGTGGACTCAAAAGGAACATGTTATCAGGAAAAGTGAGCACAATGATGGCAATAATCAGATTCTTGGAATTATTTTCTTCAGGATTTTTCAAAAGCTACAGAGGGCAATTAATGAATATTAAAGCAAGGAGGAGAGAAAAAGGAGAATAAAAGCTATCAAAGTTCCCCGGCCCCAACAGGGGAGCCAATTGAGATGACAACTGAGGTCATGTGGTTTACATCCGCCTCCACAGGTGTAGCGTTTCCAGATGCCAGCTCTATACATTCAAACTGCAGGAAAGGTAAAGAGGACAGACAAACGGGAGGCGGCAGGTACAAAACGTGCGTCATCAGTGAAAAAAAAGCATTAATTTTAGATAAATACAGATGTCTAAGGCAACACTACGCTGATAACAGCGGTAAGCCCTTTTAGATGAAGCCATCTACATATTAACCACTGTCAGATACATATTAACCATGGAAGTCAGCAAACATATAGTAAAGGCAGGAGTTGAGCTTTGCTGCCCATTCTGATAATGTAGAATCATCCAGAACACCAAGTAAGCAAAGAAAGCCAACTTTATATCTGCCAAGTAATTTTGCTAAGGGTAAACCAAGGATACTGCATCCTATGGAGCTCAGACAATGCATCGAGCCCAAACAAAACCCTGCAGTCCTCTAGTGGCATATAAGAAGTTTATGAATGCTGCACCAAGGATGTTCTCTTTTCAACAGCAGCACTGGGGTTAGAGACCAAAAGCTCCAATATAAATGTTCTGAACTCAATCTCGCTCAGACGCATGCACCCATATTCCCTCCCCTGCCTGCTTTGTTGCTGCAAGGCCAACCTTGGAATGGACCTGCAGAAATTCACAGAAAGAAAAAAAAAAACTTCTGCATTATTTTCGAGGTGCACTTGAGGTTACAGCCCGGGCTTGAATGCTACGT
The DNA here is from genome assembly GCF_963930695.1 of Labrus bergylta. Classification (NCBI taxonomy): domain Eukaryota; kingdom Metazoa; phylum Chordata; class Actinopteri; order Labriformes; family Labridae; genus Labrus; species Labrus bergylta. The sequence goes on along the minus strand of NC_089199.1, from coordinate 10,704,691 downwards.
TTGAAATTCGAGCATTCCCCTTATAAATTGGGAGGCAGTCACTGCAGATTTGAAAAGCTATGGGGGAAAAAATCACTTAATGCAACACTGAATGGCGGGTCACACTACAACAGAAGCCCTGAGCCACTCTTATGAGGCCTGTTTGAGCACAGTCCTTCAGAGAACTATCTGTCTTTGTCTCTCTTCCTCTTTTGCCGATATTTGTGTCTCTCCCACTCTGTCTCACCCCCTCGCTCAGAGCCAAACTGCACACAGTCAAAGCGCTTTGTACAACCTCTGGTGGTGTTATACTGCAGCATGCAGAACTGAAGCATTATTACATTAAGTGGATTATTTCAGAACATCTGCGACCTTTGAAAGGGTTATCACTGGCAATGAACCAAGAAGAATTCAGGAGAAATGATGATGGAGCACAGGCCTTGTTGAAAATTGGCAGCGATAGAGTGAAAGATAATGCTGTTGAACACTAAACCGGTCAATACAACACAGCAGATAACACTGGAACAAAAAGGTTAAGACACGGCAAACTAAAATCTAGTAAGAAAAATAAAAGTGCAACATTCACTGAAAGAAATCAAGAATCAGACGAGCGTTTACGCCAGGATTATCTGAGTGGTCCCAATAGTACTTTCTATAGAGGTTACTCTTCCATCCATCAAAACTTTTGCTCTTGTAAAGTGATTCAAATTGTAATATTAACAGTTTAAAATATATCAGCCCTTTACTAAACAATTACTAAAGACATTTTTCTGTAATTTTGAGGAGAAAGTTCCCCCCTCGACCTCTGCATCGCACCAACGTAAACCCTTTGGTGCTATAGTTTAAAATGATTGTCCAGGGGAACTGTCGCATTGATTGGGTTATACATGATGTCCATGTTGCGTAGTCATGCTTGTGCTCCTGCACGAGCAACAGTACCGTGAAGAAGCCCACCTGATCCAACCGTGCCAGGACCAAGGAAGTGCACTGTGCACACTAGTAAAAAAAAACAAAAAAAAAACTGGACTATGGGAATCAACGTGATTGGACACGGTAAGGATTGTCTAGTGTGAGTGCACTCTTAATTTGAGAATACCGAAACAATCTGCAATTCACATAATCTGATAAAATGATTTTCTGCTACAATTTGCAAAAACACACAATTAAATATTCATATAGGTATTCATATTGATTTTATAAAAGATGGATGGATGCAGGGAGGATGAAGTCATTGGAAATGTTAAGGTGGTCATTGTAGCATCAAAGCTTGGGCTTAAGTCAATCGGTCTATCTACTCACATGTACCGAGCGGTCATCATAAGCCATATCTGCCTTAAGGAAACAAAAATAATTGACAGACTCTCAAATGTGGAAAAATAACACAGAGCACATATTGTGTGCTCGGCCACCCGAGACAGACCAGGAAACTGGTGCTGTATAGACTGACAATATCAGCAGAAGAGCCTCCTTGCACAGCGCTGAAAACTGAGTGTGGTTGTTGCACTTTCTTCCTGTGCTACACAGAGCTCTTTCTCTCTCCCTTCCTCCTCCACTGCAGAGGCAGCACAAGGCCATGAAAGATTGGAGGCAAAGTGACGTCCTCCGGTTTATCCTCCCTGAAAGCCTTCGCATGCTCTCAGTTCCACATGAGGGATCTGATGAAAGCCGTTTGTCAGTATGCCACTTAATTATCAGCCAGAAGAGGAGCCTCTGATGCTATCCTCTGACAATGGCTCACAGCAGCCTGCTGACTACAGTGCCCACTAACAATGAAGAACTGACTGCAGCTACTAATGGTGACGGGGTAGTGCCAACTGTCCACTTAAGAGTTAGACAAATTAAGTAACAGCTCTGAAAGCTTTTTGTGTACTGCTTCAATGTAGATTATCTTCTTTAAAAGGCTTAAATAGCAATAATATATTTTTTGTATTCAGATGTAAAATGTATGACTTGATATTTAGAGGACAAAATGCAAAACAAGACAAGTCCTCCTGAAAATGCTATATTGAGCAAAAAAAATACTGAGACATTTTGACCTTTTATTTGTCTGCACGTTGACACAAACATTATAGGGCTTATGCTGCTGCTCAATATGCAAGTTGCCATAAGACTGCAAATGAATACAACAATCACATGCACTCCTTAACCTTCAGTTTTTGCATATCTTTTTGTTTTGTCTGCTGAGAAGCAAGCCGTAAATAAAGCTATAGAACACCTCGCTTTCAGTGCAGGCGGATTACAAAATATATAAAAATGTAAGTTGAAAATGGTTCTACATTGGAAACAAATGTGGTATTTGAAATGAATTAAGGTTGCAAACAAATCATGTTCACTGTCAATAAATCTGTTGACTAGTTTCTTATTTAATTAATTAATTATTTGTTTGTTTGATTAAATGTAAAAAAAAGACCAAGATTGAGCAAATTGAGTGAAACTGGTTAATTAAGTATCTAAATCGCAGGTGATACATTTTTATTTGATAGTAACCAGCTAATATAATGAATAATAAATAAATAGTTGAAATAATCAACTAAGTAAATGTATAGGCAGAAATTACCTAAGATATTTCAGTTTTGGTTGTGGCAACAAGAAGTTATTCTGCCACCAATCAATATTATATGCATTCCGACCCCTGCTCTGTGGCCACCAAGTTTTATGGTCATACTAATAATGTTTTAGTTCTGTCCTGATGTGTCACAGTTAAGGTCTGCTGTGTTAAGCTGCATTATATCGCCTTTTAAAAAATGTTTAGACAAAAGTTTGAACAGCAAATCAAATGTATGCCATCAGAGGTTGATGGACAGTGCTAAGAATTTTAGCATGAGCACCATTCATGTCCTGGAGGATATCATCTCCCTCTGCTTCAAATACTAGTCCCCTGAATGTTAGATGTTCAGTAGCAAAAGGTGACCATCAGCTTTTTAAAGGGTTTGAACTTATAATCAGTTATGTCAATTCTTTCCTTTTCTACATTCATCCCCAATGCAACTGACTACTACACAAGCAGAAAAAAATACCATCATCCCCATTAATCTGATCAGATACCTAGCTTTCCATTTGCAAAGAACATCACTGTACAAGTCCATGACAGTCACAGGGTGATGACTCAGTGTAACCTTGGACTCCCAGCAGTAACCTATCAGCAGGGAGTAAATCCACAAAGGAATGGCATGAAGCAGCTGCTCACGTTAAATCACTGCTATACTCACACTAACAAACCCCAGAGAAAGCCTAAGGGAAGCTTCTTTTTTTGTAATATGTATTAGATTTGATTTTCTTCTGAAAGGAATCACAGACTCACCCTACAGTCCATTAGCCAAGTTAATGCAGAGCTGCCAGACTTGCTGACCCATTAATAATACATTGGCATTGGTCAAAATAGGCCAGACACCTCCGTGCACCCCTTCATCCCTCTACACGGCCACATTAATGGACTAATTCAGATGCAATTAACTGGTGGGGAAAGGCTGTGGCCTTGTGGCTGCTGGAGCACAGGCTGAAGGGCTTACAGCCAAGGCTTGGATTATAATCACTACGAGCACACACATGAACATACACACACACACAAAGCAATTTACATACTACTGGAAAGGAGCCAACATGTTTCTAGTGAAACTGAATGTAGCTTTTACCACTGAATGGATACCAGAAAACAAATGAAAAATAATGAATATCATTTACACCAGTCATCATATTTATCTCTATGAATACAGTTTATAAGAGGCTCGTGGTTAAATTCTGTTTTGCTAAAATACTATTCCACCAATTAAACCTACAATAACAGATTTTCAAGGCTATTTGGAGGAAGTGAAATTGAGCTGTGAACCTAACACTTTCTCATTATCACCAGCAAACATGTCCAGTTGATGCAAAGTCACTTCAGCATCCTGTTGCCATGATGCATTCCCTCTACGAATATAAAGCCATTATTTATCCTTCTTTAAACTCCGTCAAGGTTTACATCACCTGCCAAGAACATTTTCTAGATATTTAGCTGCTGATTTTCTGACTATGTCGTCTGTAATTTGTAAATTATAAGTCAGATGCTTCTATGTAGATAACATAAAAACAAAAGATTTGCCCAAGAACACAGCAGCAAAATGAACCAAAACAGGATAATAATAATAATAATAATAATAATAATAATAATAGGATAATTGATTCCTCTGTGCTTTACCATTTATCATTTTTTTGATCAATAATATTGACAAGTACTAAAGCTTTAAAACACTAAAGATTATAAGTTAACCTTTAACACAAAGCTGCTGTAAGTAAAAGAAAAAAGGGCACTGTCTAGATTGCACACATTCATTGGAAATGTTTCGGTACCTGCACACTATCTGACACCCAATATTGGGTGTGTAGGACTTGTATTTTTGTTTTTTCGGGTATTGTAACAGGTTTCAACATCCTTAGATTATTTTAGTATCTTATCTGTTTAAAATTCTTGTATTGTGACAACTCAACTTGAAAGTCTTAGAACAGACAGGGGACAATCAGGTGAGGGTTTTTTTTATTTTAATTTTTCTAATTAAAGTACTACTGTGATCTACTGTCAATTTAAAAACATCAATCAATTGTTTCATCTTTAAATATCAATAATGTAGCCTGTGAAAACTGCTCATGGTACTGCATGTGACAACGAAGTGTAAAGTGTGAAATGCTTACGCTGCCCTACTTTGAGATTGAATTTCCTTATTTTGTGTGTGTGCGTGTGTATATTTGTGCTTTACAGCAAATTTCATTCAATAATGTGGCTGCTCTTAGAGAATTTGACGTTGACAAATGAGCAATTACAGGAGTGATATTCACGTGTCACATCTGTGGCCGGCATGACCTGCGATTAGCCCTACTGATGCTGAATGTGAGATGCGAGAGCTGCGCCTGTCAACATAGGCGCCTAGGCAAGCAGTGCAGCCCGCTCTGGCATGTCATCCATCACTGGTTCCACTCGGCTGCCACAGCTGTGTCACTGTCCCCCCTCTCACAGACCGCTGACCCCACTGAGGACGCAGCAGCAGGACGATCAAATATCTCTCTGGGATTACAGACAGTTATCCTGCTTCACTGACAAGTCAGAGGACATAAAAACCCTTTACAACATATCCTCTGCCATGCTGACATCTTTATCAATAGGCAGCGTTTAATGCAAGGAAGGAAAGACACATGGCTGCCGCATTCATTCAAAAAAGAGCAGGGATTGTGAAGGGCAGAGGGAGGACATTTACTGTGTTAGGCTAAAACAGGGGTGACGCAGGTTAAACTATTGCCAAAGTTTGAAACAAAGATGATATGAAATTAAAACAGTCAGATGTGTTCCAAGATAATTTCTTGCCATGCAGATTTCATCAAAATGACATTCATCTGAGCCAGTCTACTCTTTTTCTGAAATCCCCTATCAGATATGATTGACCCACAGTCTGGCTGTAAGGCAGCTTTGCTGAGCTCCCAGTCGCTCTAAGTGGATATGCAGCAGTGGGCTCTACTCCGTCAAGCTACAGACCTCTGACCCTATCAGCAGTCTCAGGTTGCTGTATACTTTTTTTAAAAGATCCTTCTCCAGCTTCTGCTAATTAGTCCTGCAGCTTTCTTTTCCTTTCATTACCAAAAAGGAAACGCTGCTTGTATGCCACAGCGCTGGCAGATAAATTAGCTGCACGCTTCACAGGAGGCAACCGTTCTTCAGGGAGAGCAGGCTACCTTAATTATGAATATTATTAATTACATAAAAAAAAAACAAGCAAGGAGAAATTAAAAATAAAAATAAATCAATCACAAAGATATTTGTGAGAATTGAATCACACCTTGTTTACCTCGAACAGTGGTGAGATTTATATTTTTAAGCAGACAGTAGCAGCAGTCGGAGGCAGCTTACATGAATTTAACAGGGCAGATTCAGTGTTAAAGGCTGATTCCAAAAACTCTGCTCTATTTATAGCATGCAGAATACATCGGCGTACCACACTCCTTTCTCTGCCTCATTGTCCAGGTGAAAAAATCAGTGCACATACAAGAGGATATGTTAAAAGGTACCATCTGTGAGTCCAATATAAACCCAGGTAGCCTGATATTCATGCTGAAATGTTATTTTGGTAATACGACTTCATTATTCACTCAGATGTTCCCTTCATGATATCAGCTTCAGACAGGAAGGGATCTTATTGTACTCCAACCAATCATTGAACCAATGCAGCCGGATGATCTGACAAGAGTAGGGCTGAGTAGATTAAAGGGATACTTCACCCGTTGAAACATGAATCTGTATTGACATTGGGTCATACATGTAGTAGAAATGTGAAATAAAGTTGGTGCCTTCTTAGCCGAGAAAAGGCAGAAAGTGTGTTTTTGGCTCATGTGGATGAAAGACACCAAATCCCAGAATGCACAGCACCGCAGGCCACTCCCACTAAGGGCCTTGATTTCAGAATCAGAATCAGAAATACTTTATTAATTTGAGAGGGAAATTCGATTGTTACAGTTTCTCCAAAATATACAATATAGCAGTAGAAATATAGTAATAAAAACATTTACAGTCATATTTACTTCAACACGAGGCCATTTCCTCTACAGATTCCGAGATTTCTTCCAGAGGGGACCTTGGAAATTCCTGGCAGAAAACAGACTCTATGTCCATAGGCAAACAGTGAGAGCACCAACACTACCAGTCCACCCCAGCTCGAGCCGGCCCGGGCTCCTCATCCTCACTGCCGACAGGCAGGCCTTATGTCTCGGCTGCTGAGCTGGCAGCGACGGCAATATAGCAATATAGCAGCGAGACGTTTGCTGCCGACAGGCCGGTTTTGTGTCACAGTGGCCGCGGCGGCCCCGACGGCCAGCGAAAAAGCTAAATTGGAGAAAACATATTTCTCACAGTATTGCTAACAATAAAGTCAGAGCACGCCCTGCAAAGAAAATAATCATAAAAAACATACATATTTAACAAAATAGATTATGCATCCAAGTAAGTAAGTTATTTTTAAATTGAGCTTGTTAGAACAATTACTTGAAGGGCACCAGTGGCCTAGTGGTTAGTTTGCGCGCCTAATGTACGGAGGCTGTAGTCCACTAAGCGGACGGCCTGAGATAAAATCAGACCTTTGGCTCCTTTATCTCCTGTCATTCCCCGCTCTCTCTGTCCCTGATTTACGGCTCTATCCACTGTCCTGTCTATCTAATTAAAGCATAATTACAGCATAAAAAGCCCTGATTGACTGTTTTGGATTTAAATCTTAACCTTTACAACACAAAAAGCCTCAAAAAGATGAAAGGGAGCTGATGGAATATGATGGAGTTAAAATCTTTACAGTCTCAACAATACTGTGCTTATTGTACACAGCGTTACACAAAGAAGACAACCAACCAAGTAGAAAAACGAAGGAGGGCAGAGGGCACTCACTGGGGAAACTAAGTTAAAATACAGGGAGAGCAGAGACCTATTTTTGTCAGAATCTTTCTCGCCACAGAAGGATGACTAAAGAGTTTCTTAGCAGCCTCAGATAGTCTTCATCCTCCCCGTCCCCTCTGAAAAATCCAGCTAATGATTTTTCCAGTTATAAGTTGTTCTCAAATGTATTTCAAATTCCTTGCAGTTCATAACTTTAACTTTGGCACCAGGGTTGATTTTCTTGCCCAGCTGAGCTTCCGGCTTCAGTTCTGTGACAAAGAAAGAACGCTGAATACTGGAGGTGATGATCTCAGTCCCCACATAAAGGGAGAGCTCTGTAAAATAAAAAAATAAAAATAAAGATCCTGACCACATCCTCGGTTATTTCGAGAATCTTAAGGTTTTGACTAACGCCAGTGAGCTGAATTTTCAGTCTATAGCGCAGTCTTTATCATAGCCCCTTTGCAGCTAAGACAAGGGTCAGGTCTTAACTAACCAAGAGAAAAGATAGCTCCCCCCCCAAACCTGACTATGATGACAGAGATCCTGCAGCCTTTTTAGCCTCTCATATTTCTTCATAATTACAAACTGAAGGGCAGGCCTCAACAATACAACTGATTAACACTTTTTACAATGGCTTGGAGCTGTGACTAAGAACGTGTGCATGGATCAACAACCCATCATTGTCCACTGTGATCTGCAATCAAACGATTCTTAGAGAAGAAGAAAAAAACGTGGCGGCACAAGTGGTGTGTCCCCATCTGTGAGTCAGGTATGGACTTCATCACATCTCATTATCACGGAGGAGGAAGTTCGCTGAATCAATTGATGACCATGGTCATGAGGTTTTACAACTGGCTGCTGCATCGCACATCTCTCTGAGCAAAGAGAGCAGCTGGGAGGAAGCTGCTAAGGGTTAATGGCTGTTTAAGATGATAACAGAAGTCATATATATAGGGGATGAACTGTTAAGCAGTGGCTATGACTGTCAAAAGAAAGCTACAGTTTCAAGTAAAATTGAAGCCCACATCTCTACACAGGCCTGCAGGCCACAAGAGAAAGCGATAGAAGCCTAGGGCCTTTTATGTTCTGCACTGCAGTCAGCACTTCACTCGGCGGAGTGTGGGGACAGCAGCTCCTGCCAAAATGTATCCGTGCCAAGGCCTGCCAGCCTGCTCTCTCCACCCACTCTTAGGGCCAGAGCGTGAGCGGTGGGGCGCTAGTAGGCGGGCGCAAGGTGAGGCTGGTGGGCGGGTGGCCAGGCTGGAGCTTCCTGACACGGGAACCCGCCTCACAGCAGGATCAAACTGGCTGCCGAGTGAATCACTACCCCTCCCACCACCTGACAAAGTGAGTGTCGGGCTAGCACACAGCCACTTCTACTGTCTCTACAATTAAGAGGAATCCAGCTTCTTCTTTTTTTTTTTTTAAGTAGCAAACATCTACCTCACCACTGATCACACTACACCTCAGCCAAGGTTCATAAGACACTGGAGAAATGAATGACCTTTGTAAAAAGGATTATGTCAGGTTGGAGTTTGGGTTATAAAAGAAAAAGAGTAGTGCTCTAAATATGCATCAGTGCTGTTGAGAAATACAGTAACAGCAAAGTGCTTAAAATTTAAATTCTTGCTCCACTGTGTAATGATGATACAGGCTGAGAAAGTAGATGAAGGTATCAGAGAGCCTAGCACCGAAGCAATTTTACACTTTCAGATTTCAGGCCCTGCAAACCTAAGCTTGAGGTGGGAGATAGGGGCAGAAGACGCAAATTCCTCATACCTGACCAATCTTATTCAAATAAGCAACAGGAGCAGGGATTTTCTGAGCTGTGGCTAGTCACCAGTCAGAGGCAGGAACATTATCTCCAGAGTAAATAATGTCCTGGAGGACGAGTAGCTACCCAAATCGCTTCTTAAAAAATAGAAAACTGCTCCGGGCTGCTATTATTAAGCCTCAGATCCAATGGGAAGTTGAACCTTTGATCTGTTTAGGGTACCGTGTATTTGCATTTTATAATGAGATCAAAGCAAGGTCCAGGGCCCCTGTAGAAGGCAGCTCTGTGCCCCATCTCTGCACACCGGACGATTTACAGACCAAAGCTATATTTCCCTGTTAACAAGACCATGGAAGAGCTATGGGCCTGAGTGAAAAAGCAGAGGGAGAAGAGATGTTTGTTAGGCAATCAACAGCAACCTACATTCTCTCGCAGCTAATTTTCTCTCCTGTACACAGGTGTGGACCAGATAAAAAAATAAAATCATGCCAGTAGCAACAATCTCCTCAACAGTTAAAGTTCAAGAGCAAACATTTCAAGCATTTTTCAACTGGTTGAGAATTGCTCCAGATTTTCTTTGGCATTCTTCACCTGGAAGAAATGCAGAGGGGAATTTACACACTTTGCCTGAAGTGAGCCCACAAGGAGCCGGGAGAAGGTTTGAGACGAGCAAGGAGGTCAACATTTGAGAGAGTATGTGGAGTCTCTATTCAATACCTTTGCTGACATGAAAAAAAGAAAGAAAATGTACCAGAAAATAAATCTCTCACACTGTCACTCCGTCTTTGGCAGAACTGCAATAAAAAGAGACTCATCCGAGGTGAATCTGGAAAAAGGACTGCAAACAGTCAATGTAGATTAATTAGAAGTCTTTTTTCTTAAATTAGTCCATCCTCTACAAAGGTGTTACTGTAGCAACCGCTGACATCTTAGAGATTTTTTTGACATATAATTAAGCAGTCATTTGAATATGTCATTTTCAATTTCACAAGTTGAAATGACACATTCTCACCAAACTGCACTGACTTGTAAGTCTTGTAATAATACAAATAATACCGACACAGTTATCATTTTTACACAGGCTTTCCAATATTCTATGATCCAATTAAGCTTTAAAACACCAAGCAATACTCACCAACAGAGCAACACATGAACTAACTTACATGAAATCCAAAACCTTTATGGTTTGTTCAGCCTGCTAGCTAGTCTCTTCAATCCAAGTGCCCATGCATGTTGTATGTAGGTAGAGGTTGACTGGGGGAATACCCTCCTCTGCAGCTGTCTGCGTATAGAAGCTATGCCTTTGCAAATCATTCATGCAGCAAGTTCCCCACAAACAGTTGAAGCAAAAGTGAGAACGCGCTGATTCGTCATTCTTGACACGCAAGTACACATACAATAAGAGATGGAGAAGAATTGAGAAGTCATGACAACAGCCTATTCTAGTCTCTGAATTACTAATTACACCAATCAACCACATCTTTAACTCCTTTCTTTGAGAATAAATGCATAAAGCTCTGAGTATCCAACGTGTCTAACGATGAGGTATAAGTAAGTCTCATCTCAACTGGTCATCAAATAAAGATTGAGAATCAACTGGGCAAACTGGGAGTTACCTGGGATGACTTTCAAATAAGCACAGAGTATGATCTATGACAAATAAGAGACTTAGTTTCTCAGCATTTTCAATACTATTCTATACAATGCGTTTTAAAACAATGCTATCTCTATTATATTAATAATCAATAGTATCAAAAGTTCCAATGCTTTTAATAAAATACTGATCTTCTGTTATAATCTAATCAAAAAATGCCAGGACCAGAAGGTAGAGAGTACTGTCTAAATTGCATACATTGGCAACATTACAAATGTATTCATGCAGAAATATGCCAGCAAAGTTTGGTAATTAAAAATAAAAAACTACCCAACATTAGGACAAGGACTTTTATATTTGCTGTTGTGGAAAGGATTTTATATAATTAGATTTTTTTCTACTATCATGTCAAAGTTTAGAATTCTGGTTTCTTGACATCCCTATAAAAAGTATGTATAGAAACATTATACAGCATTATGCAAAAAAAAAAAAGCAAGCAAAGCTCAATACTGATCTTGGAAATATGTGTATAGGAGTGTTGCTATAAGAAATAACAGAAAGGAATCTGTCTCTCTTGCCATCCAACGAACAGAAGGACACAGAAGCTACAGTATACAAGCTGAGTCGCACAAAAGACTGCTTAGACAAACCTGCACAGTATGAATACCTCATAGAGCTGGAGAGGTTTAAAAAATATAAAATAAAAAGCACCGTCTAATGGCTTGCTCATGGATGCCAAACACACATTCTGCACTCTTGAAGGCAGCGTTCACATTTTTTTTGACCTTGATGAATTATCTGTTTTTATTGACAGCACTTATTGATATTTCTTAAAAGCGCAGGCTAATGGAGTTCTATTGAGATGACTAAATGAGTTGCTGGTGCCCAGATTAGCCTGGCCTCCTCTCGCCGGCACAGCTTGCATTATCATACAGAGCAGACGCATGCGTGCTCTGAGTCCCAAATTCCTGCAACTGACATCTCCAGGGGAACAGAGGAGCGATGACTACATCCGACCTACATTCACCCCACCCAGGCAAGCTCTCTTCCAACTAATTACACACACAAACATGCATACTCAGCCACACTATAGATGGATTTACAGCATATTAATACTCACAGTAGAGGGAAATCTTTACTACTTCATGCATTTTACAGAATAATACAATTTCAGTGAGGTGTAGGTCATGCTACTTTACATTTCCAAAGACACATCTCTGAAAAACTCTCACGACTGAACATGCTCCTGGTGACCTCCTGAAGATTGGGAGAGAGACGTTTCCCAGGCGCTTGCACAGGCTTAGATGGAAATATCATTTGTGTGATGGGTTGTGAAAATGCTCCAAGCACAAAAACATTAAGAACAAACCTAAGGCTACTGGAACTCGTTCAAATACCCCGGGCATGGAAACAGCACTCTTGGAATCCTATCACATGTCTTATGCAATGAACAGATTGTATACTTATATACACATTGTCTCAGGTGTTTGGATTCTCAGTATTAAAAAAAACTGTGACAGGGAAAACACCCTGTTAACAAGAACTGAGAAAGGATCGTGACGCAGGCTCTAGCCTATGAGCACATCTTCAAACCACTTTTTTTTTTAGTGTTTCCTGTGCTGTACAGCATCCTGGTTAGAGTGATGTGGTTCTTCACACTTTTAAATGTGAGGGGTATTTCTACAGTTGCAGCCCACATTCAGGCCAGAATCTGTAGATCTGTGCAATCGTCACTAAACCAGAAACTGCTTGAAGAGCGTCAGTCTCCTCCAACGCTGACTGAATCAGTAACTTATACTGATACATAAGACATCATCTCAGTAATGTCAAATCTACATTATGTTTCACACTTAAAAAAAAAAATTCATCCACCCCGGCATGTAATGTTTTCATGTTTGTTTTTTTCTATAGTAAAAAAAAAAGAAGAAATATTTTGAACACAAACACAATAAATCTCTTCTAATTTAATATTTGGTCAAAGCCTGTTGGTCCACTTAATCTGATGGGCCTCATCAAACGTTATTAGTGGATAAACATATTTTAAAAAATGCATTATAACTCTGGACTGACTCGCTGAGTGGATTATTTAAGTGACTTTTTAAGACACCAACCTTTAAATTAAATTCACACCATTTTTAAACAAAAACATGTCTTCGGTAACCTTGTACCTATATTTCATTAATTGTCAACTGTACTTTTATGATGCCACCTTAGTTCATGCTTTACACACAAAAACATGTTTAATGTGACCTTCAAGTTCAACTTCAGTTTTGTTTTTAATGGCGCAATAATGTGAATTTAAAGAAAACTTCTTGTATGATGTACTACTGCTTGAAAGTCAAATATAGGAAATCTGCCTTAGTCAATTCATCCAAAAGAGGAATAAACCCACTACTGGTTAGCTATCAATAATATTGTAGACAAACAGTAGATCAGCTGCATTTTCAAAACAGCTCCTCACAATTTGGATTTCATAAAGTTTCCAAATCGTTTTATAACATCTATTTCTAACTTTGAGGTATTTAATACAAGGTTTTATTGCATAACAATGGCATAAAGGATTACTTTACAAAGATCAGCAGCTGATTGACCTTCACGATTAAGCTGCATTTGACAACAAAAGGACCAAAAGCTTGGCACACATTAGGGAAGCTTATAAGTGGATTAATATCATGTAGTTATTTCTGCCGGTCTACAGTGGGAATGTGACTTAGCAGGTAGGGAAAAGCCTTAACACTGCCAGCATTACAAGTGTAACTCCCACTGAGGCCACCCTAGCTTAAATGTATAAAAAGTGTTTGCATTCAAATGTTCCAAAAGAAGGTGTCAACTAAATGTAATGTCTTATCGACAGATATTTTAGTTGGTCGAACTCCATGACACACCATAATATCAGAGCTAAAGTCTGTGTAATATTTCAACAAGTTTAAGCCACCTACATTTGCTTTTAATAAAAGCTACAATCTTAACAAAAACGATATAGGAACACATTCTAAATGGATACAGGCAGTCAAGTATGTGCTACATACTCTGCAACCGGATCTGGTAACCTTCATAACGCAGTAACAAAGGAGAATGAAAAACACTGCTGCAACCTTGAACCAATGTCTGGAGAGAATTGCTTGTCTGCATTAAATGGTTAAATTCAATGGTAAAGATGGAAGGCTGTATAGAAAATATAGAGGTGACCTCCCTACTGAATGAGAATGACTGTTACTGAATATAGGAATGCATGCAGACTGACTGACAGCACATATGCTGTTATGTTACTGACAGTTAAATAAGGAATGTTGAAGGTAAAAGAGAAAACATGGGTTGCAGAATAAAACAATTAATCTCCTCACAAAAGGCATTGCCACTTACTCTGAAAATCATTCATTTACAGTAACACATGCCTTCTCATCTCTTCTTCACATGCACACGAGAACACACACACCTCCATCCACCCGGTCCCAACGCCAGATCTTGTCGCCCCAGGAAATGGGCTTCATACATCTTGTCTGACTGCAATAAAGCAGTGCCTAAGATTCTATTTCCAATAAACGTTGACTGATTGGAAAACTCATTCTAATATCAATTTCCATCTGGGCCCTTTAAAAGGCAATCAGCATAGCTTCATCTCGGTATATCATGGGCTCCTTGAGATGATGACACAGCAGCACTGGCTCTCTCCTTCTGCATAATGGCCTTCTCCTATCAAGGCATCTGCAATGAATAATACCACCCATGAATAGGCTATTTAGTCTGTGTTCGCACAGATAGGGGCCACTTCTCTGAATATTAATCCAGGGTTTTACACTTCATATGGTTCTCTCAGGGCTGCACCATTTTTCACTCACTGGAGTAAGGCACTTAGTGTGATTTGGCACACTCATAGTTTCTCTAAGCTTCCACAGAAGTGACGAGGGTGATTACCAATGGCTTCTAACTCAATTTGAGCCACCCAACATACACAAAAACACTGATTCATTTTGAAGACTATGTAACTCTTTTTTTTTTTTTTTTTTTTTTTACAAATGCTGTCGATAGTTTATAAAAGAGAGAATGCTCTGCAAGAATTTATATGAACAAAAAACTGATAAAAGTTACTGTATATTGCGTTGCAGAAACCCAAAGATCTAAGAGAAGAAGACTTACTATTAACAGAAAGCATCAATTTCATCATCATGGTGTTCATTTTTTATGTTGTCTAAAAATGAGAGATGCCCCATTACTGTCACCGTCACCAATACAAATAATGATGTGTATTACACCAGTGCATCAGTATCTTCCTCTAATATGCATTCATCTGAGACTATGATTTATTAACCTACCCTCAGTGCTAGCAGATAATGTAATGTAACACAAAGCTTGCAAAATGTCAGAAATCAGTGTTTTCTACTGATAGTTTTTTTTTTTAAATCATGCTAGTTACAGAGGGATACTCAGTATCAGCTGATACTACAGTCTTTGGTCTGGAAATCAGTGTTGGTATTGGAACATCGCCATATAAAAAAAGGCAGAAGGTCTTTTTTACCCACCTTCCAGCCGCTGCCCGCCTCCCTGTAGTAGGGAAAGTTATCACAGATCCACTGGTAGATCTCGCTCAAAGTCATCTTCTTCTTTGGGGAGCTGTTGATAGCAAACGTGATAAGGCTGGCGTAGCTGTATGGAGGCTTGCCGTCCTTGTGCTGCTGCACCTCCTCCTGGTCCAGCGTGGTGTTAGCATCCAGTAGGGCACTCTTCTTGCCCATGCCTGGCCCATGGGCATTCTGGGCATCTGCCTTGCGGATGGCCGCCTGCATGGTCAGCTGAGGAAGCCAGTCCATGGAGGTGAGGCTGCTCTCCAGCTCCGACGTCATGGTGACGGCAGGCTGGGCAGGAAGGGGGTGGGGAAAAGGTGGAGGCGGTGTTGGGTGCTCTGCACCGGAAGGAGAGTGGACCAGGTGCGGAATAACAAGCGGGGCAGATGACAGGTTGAGTTTGAAGTCTCGCTTAGCTCAAGACATCCGCTTCTGTAGGTCGACTCTGGAGAAACAGGAAACAGAAATGCTTTTATTAGTTAATTGCTCTTTGCTACATGGAGCAACTAAACATTTGAGATAAAATATTATGCATATCAGCAGTACAGCAGAGAATTAAAAGAAATTGAAGCGAAGAAGCAGCTCTAAACAGTTTGCCCTACATCAAAAACCAAGTGTCTCTGTAAAGTATGCATATATATTTCGCTGTGCAGGAGATCAATCCCACCACTTTCTCCACCACTTGCTGCTCTCAAAGCTGACTCATAGCTGGGACTCCATCTGCACACAGAGGGAGTAAATGCCAGGCAATTGTTTTCACAACTGCCAGCCAAATGGGGGAATGGCTCAGGAGGAATTCCGACTCTCTTGAGGGTAGTAAACCCCCTCTCCTTTCTTCTTTGCCTGCCAGCTTTCCTGCCTCCTCCCCTTCCTCCCCCCAAATGGAGCCTCTGCCGTAAACAAGCCAGCCAGTGTCGTTTTGCAAAACGTCCACGGCTGCTCTGTGAGAGTCGGCCATGCTACCCAGAGTGCCGCCCACAACAGCCTGCCTCTCTCTGTCCCTCTCAGCACACTGTCCTCCTGGTCTTAAAATAGAGGGGCAAAGTAGAAAGGCATAAAGTTACACACGTAGGTGAACTCAGGCATTTGTAGAGAAGAAAAAAAACTGAGCAGGATGACATTGCAATCTGGCGGAGAGGAAAAAAAGGGGAACACTCAAGAGAAAGAGAAATCCATACAAGTTGTGGTATTTTTCTCTTTAATAAGAATGGTGAATATAATGATTTAATAAGACGAGTGTGTACTTTTGTGTTTGTGTGTGTTTGAGCATGTGTGGCTTTGAGCGTGCACTGAAATTGTCAGGCAGGTCTTGAAAGTCCTCAATGTCTCAAATACAGTGTCGTTTAAAAAGGTTGATATATGGAATCTTTCTCAATTGTCTTTTACATATGAACCAGTTGCTTTTTATCTGTGGTTCAAACTTGTATTTTACCTCAACAAAATAGATCAAAAATGTAATATCTTCCTTACTTCTTAGTGATTAAAAAAAGAAGGTTGTTTCAGAATAAAAATAAAAAATATTTATAGAAGTTTGCTGTCAGTACAAGATGCAGCAGGAAAAGTAATGAAATCCTAAATTGGGCGATCTCCTTTGGCGCCAGTCGGCCATAAGCAGTTTGTGGTTGTCTCTTTCAATTGATCTCACACAGCAGGGGCTAGCTGGTGCCCAGCTGCCAATTCAATATCTGCTATCAGTGTAGACAGGCAGAGACAGATGATGAAGGCAAATTTTCATACATCCAGACATAATACACAAAATTGGATAAACCAAATTGAGTCCGGGGAGATCATTAATGTGCATTGGTTTTAAATAATTCTTTATAATCACTTAGAAATTAAAGATATATTGTTTTGTTTAAAGTACTGTTGGATACTAAGTGATACCGAACATCAAACATCCTTTGGTTATCAAAAGATTTTCTCTTTAGGCTTAAAAGGGTTGCTCTGATGGAGAACAGCATCTGTGTTATTAACCTTTAATTCATGCCAGGAATAACATTTTTACAAAAAGGTAACACTAAAAGTCTGAATCTACTTCAACATCTCCTACAGCAGATACCAATGTCTTGTTAATTTGTACATTTCAAACCTTCATATTTTTACCAAAGTGTTGACTATTAATCAACTTAGGGCTAAACCCAAAGCTGTGGGAAGGGCAATAGCAACAACATTAAAGCAGCATTTATAGCCATATAGCAAACTAGTAAGCTCAAAGGTGGACAACATCAAAGAAAGGCTATGCTGTAGGGTGATGTGTGTTTTTATGATGTGAAAACTTGTCATCTTTGAAATCTTTTTAAAATGACAGAAAACAAGCTGCCCACAACTGGTTCTAGCTCAACAAGACAAAAAAACAACAAATGATTTACAGCCACATTTCAAGCTTTTGATACTTAATGATGGGTTTCAGTTAGTGTTTCACTTTAGTCTGTTTGCCTGTAAAAAGAGAATGTTGAATGTGTTTTTTATTCTTCCTTTATTAAAATTTGCACCATGTTTGTTCACAGGTTGGAGTTCTTGATGAAAAGGCTTTGATGTAACACTGCAGTCATGAGCAGACTAAAAGATGAGTCCACTTGCTGTCTGAATACTGACAGGTGAGTCAGCCTACTGTTAGAGAACCGTTCCTCATCACCGAAAAGACAAACGAGTACATTTCTCCACCCTGTAATTGAAATAAAGGTGACTCACAAGCTGCTAATGACAGTCATTTTCCCCTTTAAAATGTGACCTATTTGAAAATAAATCTACATATTAACTTAGAGGGCCTAAACACTTTATTAGTGTACACCCTTTTAATTCCTGCTCCATGCTTATCAGGCATAGATTTTTAGCAAATGTCACACCTTCAAAACAACGTCAACCTGTGCAATTTCCACTGTGAAATGTTTTAGACTGTAGATCCGACCTTAGATGAATTCATTACTTATCATGTTTCATATCCAGCCAAAACACTTTTGATACACGTTTAAGTTTATCATGGAATATACAAACATTTATTTGAACCTTTACAGCAACAAATGCATAAAGATGTGATTACAAGTAGGAATTGCAGGGTTACTCATGTTACAATACGATACAATACAATCATATATTGTATTGTATTCTGCAGTAATTGATATATTTCAGGACAATCATATAAGGGATGCAGTACTCGATTAATAGAGTATTCTATGGAATAATTAAAAAAAGGGATATTCCTTGCTAAGCTATTTTTTTTCATAGAGACAAGTCTCTTAATAATTGAACAACTAATTTTGAAAATCAATATGCTTTTCTTGCTTTCTGTTCACCTAATGAAGGATTCTTATTTTAACTTATAAATAGGCTTAAATAAATGTCATACTGTTAGTTAATTAGATTGGCTAATGTACATTTATTTATTATGTTGAAGGGATGCCCGACATATGCCAACCCTTCTCACTGAAATCTAAATAAAATAGCACGAGCAGCAATGTAATTAGTAGATATAATTAGTTGTGATAGTAAGGGTGAATAAATGATTATCCTTTTTGTGTATGCACACAGACTTCATGCCACCCCTGCATAAGTCAAGGCCCTGGTTGGGCCACCCTAGTCAAAAATGTCTGGATTCTGCCCTGCTTGTTAAACTAATGCGCTTGCAAGAACATTATGATACTTTAGCCAGCAGCAGGACAGAGGGTTATGTTAATGCAACAGAGGAGGCAATAAGGGAAGGACATGGACTCAACTTTCACCCTAAGAAAAATCAGACAACTTTCTGAGAATCACAATCTCTCCTTCATCGATCTCAGCCACGATGACCGACACTGCTTCTGCTAGAGAGTAACTGTTTGGTAACTGTAACTGTCAATTAACATATGTATTAAAAGTTGACGGGTGAAAAATAGCTTTCTCTGTGTTGTACATTTTTCAGAGAATTATCTTTGAAAGAAGCCAATAGAATATGGTAAGAGAAGTTGTAACAGGTAAGAGGCTCAGCTTAATTCAGATCCTGGCGCCGGGTCTGATACAAACCATAAAGGATTTGTGTCAGTCAGTGTGCTTGTGCCAAAGACAGAATCTGAACCTGGGTATAGGAACACACAAGCCGAGCATAGGCATTGCTCAGGACATTGAAAAGCATTAAAGACGCTGCTGCAATAGAAACAATTGAACAAAAAATGTGTATTGCATGCCTTTCTTTGGGACAGGTGGGAGGTTGCATTGGGTTGTCAGCTGTACAGATATAAGCATCCGTGCGAAACACAGTGCACTGTAAACTAATTCAAAGCCTTGAGGAAAACTATTTGCCTTATCTCTATATCTCAATGATTTGTAGTACTGATGTTAATGTTTCTATTCTTTCTGAGCCCCCACGCTCAGCATGAATAAGGGCTGAAGCTGGCAGCAGAGATGAACAAACAGGCAGAGCCTTCTGGTGACGGCTGGAGGTGAGCTGACAGAGACAGAGGTTGATGAAAGGAGCTCCGCCTGCTACACGGAGATGTATGCCATTTGACCCTTTACGCTAATGATCCAGCTGCTACATAATCTGTCGGGCCATGTCGGTGTCTTAATTAGAGAACCTTTGGCTGTGGCAGGAATGATGAAGCACGACACAAGCAGGCAGTAAGGCGGCCCTCCTGCTGCCTTCATTACCCTTCCGGGGCTGTGGGACAGTCAGAGCGGGGACAAGCCCCAGCGTGCTGCTGTGTCAGGGAGCACTGTCTGACTCTGAGTATGTTCATCAATGGGTCTGGGGGTAGGAGGAAGAGGAGCCTGGAAAGAGTAGAAGAAGAGTTATCAGGGGCTTTGGAGCTGTGGGGGAGGGTGTGAAGGGCATCATGACGCTGGCATCTGGCCTGGCAGAGAGCAGGAAAATGCAATAGAGTCTGCATTGAAGAAGTCAGAGAGTTGAGGCACTATGATTACAAGCCCCGGGGAACCAAACTGCATCCACACAAACCGAGCCGCTTTGATCTGTCACAAGGAAAATAGGGTCTGTCACTGTCACAGCAGCAAAAAAGAAAACTTCTTTCTCTCTCTCTCTCAGCTTTAATTTGTTTTTAGCACTGAGAGTTTTTTCAAAAGCTCAGAGGGAGAAATGGACGGTCAAATTCATTCTCTAATCAACGCTCAAAGTTTCTTTATCCTCCAGGGATTAATGGCAGATTTAGTTCTGAATGAGAAATTGAAAGGGTTTTTGAAACATCTTAATTTTCCAAGTTCTTGACAGGACTTATCAACATTGCTGCCGCCAACAGAGCACTGACAGCAAATCAGTGATTGTGTTTTGTGTCTCAGCTACTGAGTCTGAAGTGGCTCAATCAAACTGACAGCAGGCTTATTGTACATGTGCCAGACCCTCTTTTATTCAGGAGTCTGCAATGAGGCAACTAGCTGAGTAACAACCAGGGATTACTCTACACAACACAGCAGATTACGTCAACTGCATCATGTTCAGCAAGTACAAACTGATTGAGAGTTCTGGCCAAAGCAACTGCGTCATAAAATCTCTCCTCTTCCCCATTCATACTACTGCAAAATTCATGTGTGTACTAAGTAAACACTTGAACATTTTACTACCCCAAAGCATGGCCCACCCAGGAAGAAGATCATATTTCAAGCATTATATTGTTAAAATGAATGGCACTACACTGTCTTCATATTTTTTACATGATAATAATAACCACCTTTTTCCATTTAAGTTCTTGTTTAGAAAGAACCAATGTTTTATGAATGTGCATAGGTTTGTCCTTTTTTTGCCTCAATCATTTAAATATTGTCATTTCAAAAAACATCTAAAACCTGGGATATCTCAAGGTTGTTTTGCCTCATTCCTGATCTCTTTTTATATTGTGTTTATGGTAAGTCCCATCCTAACATATTTATTAGATGCTGGTTAAACTTGTCTTTTACAGCTGAAGTCTACTTTATCAGACAAATTATTTACATGTATAATTTTTCACAATATGTTTTCCGAGTGTTTGTGAATCTGTGTTTTCGCATTAACTGGCACAATAGTCATGTAGAGGTTTAAGGTGATATCCGAGGGGTAAAATATTCAATATGATAATGTCCTCAATTAATATCTCTTGAATAATCCTATAATAACACTAAAAGGGCACTTTAAAGAGCAAAGGCCTACACAGTCATCTGAGCTGTGCATTTATTGTCTATTACATGAGATTCTTAACATTCATGTAAGCGAGTTTGATGTTGTTTAGATACCAGAGTTACAGTCAGGACAGTTCAATTGCTTGTTCGTAAAACAGATCCATATGGTCTAAAGTTACCTGTTTGTAAGTGGGATCAGGACGTTGGACAAAATGGAAAAGGTTCTTCCCTGACCCTTGCTACACTTTTTCACCAAGTTTCATAAAAAATGTAGGGCTTGTTTTCCAGTAGTCCTGCTGACAAACACACAGTGAAAACATAACCTCCTTGGTGAAAGTGATAATTGTATCATGTCAAATTCCCAAATGGAGAGAATGTTTCAATACCTCACATCTAGCTCGATGTTACTGAAGTCAAACATCTAAACTTTATGTTTTATATTCCTTGCTGTTTTCATATATTGGTTAAAATTAATATTTTAACCAATATTAATTACTTAGAAATACATTCAATTAAAAACAATGATCATGACTTTCACTGTTTCATGAGGTTCAAATAGGTAAGTTCTGTTAATGTTGTTAATGTTAAGCATCGATAAGGGATTGTTGTATTTTATTGATTTGTTGGCTGGTCCCTTTTTTTTTTTGGATGGTGTTAACATCTTGCATTCCTGCAAAGTCAACGTCCATGAAAATCCTACATTATTTTTAAGAATAGCATATCATTAACTTTAAACACAGAGAGCAGTTGGATGTTTCTGTTTTCACTATTGACAAAAAGGCAATGTGCATCTAGATTTGTATTTTGTTGTAAATATTATTGCATGTATTATTTGTGACTTCTCTCAGCTGTAACCCAAAAAAGCCAATATTCACCCTAAACATATAGCACACAAGCACTAAGCAATTTGAACCGACTAACTTGGTGTTCTTAGATAAACCTAGTGTGTAAAATAAATAAAATAAGTGTGTACACATGGTAACAGTCTGATACTTTATGGTAAATAGTTAGAGTATCAAAGTCTATGAGTATAGTATAAAATTAATTACTATGAATATAAGAAACAGTCCAATACAGATTCTTGTAAACAGAAAACATCAGCATACTGATTTCAACCAGGATGAAAGAACTCAATCAGAGAACTCCGTATGCAAGCACTATAAGCAAAGTGCAAAATAAAATCAAAATAAGCAATTGATGATGCAGCAGATCAGCCAAAGTTTGTCATAGTAAATGAAGAACAATAGAAAGTAAAACTCTCAATTGACTTTTAATGTTTAAATGGGAGACATGTAAACACATCTGACAAAACAAATGTTTGTAATTAGCTCTTAAGCATTTCCAAAGAAACACTGGGTTGTTCCAAAGCACTGAATATGTTTTTCCTGCATTTTATGGTACAGTCTGAAAATCATCTTGTAATGATCTGACACCTGCTGTGGCCGGTAAATCCATCTTTGTAAACATGCTTAATTTGCCTTTTATCAAAATGACTGTATAGTTTATATTGTTGACATTATTGGAAATCTCTGCTGTTCTGTTTTGAAGCAATGAGATAAAGCACATGAAAATCAATGTGAAAAAACACATTACTTCTTACCCAAGACAAAGATATATAGTCACTTGAAACTTTGAAACGCCCATTCTACAATCAATCAGAGCTGCATATTAAAACTGTAAATAAACTCTAAAAGAAAATATATCTATGAATACTTAAAATAAATAATTTCAAACTATTGGTTTCAGGATCCGAGATAAACTATGAACAAAATATCCAAAAAAACAAAATAAGTCTACTTAACTCTTCTTAAATGCAACCTTCAGCCGAATGGCTAAAATATGACACCAACATAGGGAATAGCACTAGGGATGGGAATTTATAGCAATCTGAATACATGGTTTTTGGCACTATCTTCTGAACTAGCACTCGATAATTATATATTTTTTAACTATAAAAAGAACATCGGACACGGACCTCCCGTCTCGCTAAGTTTACTGCAGTGTGTCACTCATCAGTGATGTGTGTCTGTAGGACAGCTGTCTTCAAATCCCAGTTCTGAATGAAATGACAAGTGATGGTAACATATGACTCTGTGGTAAGAGCTGTCCATGAGCCTGTAGTAACAGTCACTTTGCTGTTCTGCACAATTCGGCTGCTCTTTCCTCATACACTTTTCCTCTCTTATAGCTCGAGACTATAACAAATGACAAATCACCTCATGAAAGCTTTCTCCTTCCACAAAACGTAATGGGGGCATTTCTACAGTCACCATTTTAGTTGTATAGTAAATAGTTAAGCTGGACATAAGGCTAATCTTCTTTGCTCTGGTTTAATCACAACAAAGTGTGCTAACAGGGCTAACAAATGATGTGATTTGAGACTGCCTGTTGTCTGACTCAGCAGGTTTCTCTTTGTGTTTTAAGCGCACAAGGTCATTGTGGTAAAACATTGAACTAGAATTTATTTAGAATTATGATATGCAAGTTGAAAGCTACATATCTTGCACTACATCATCGTCTTTTGTTTTGTTTTTTGTTATGTGCGCTTGCCTTTTGACGTAATGTGTCCTTTCACAGTTAGCATAGCTTAGTAAAGCAGTTGTCTCAGCTAGACCAACTCAGAAAGTGTGGTTACACATGTATCGTAACTAAGTTAAACTATAATAACGCATGCACGGGTGCACCAGTACTGAAACGTTACTTGAATATTAACGTCAACGAGTATTTGTACACATTCCCAGTAGGGAATGGCTAGGTGAAGCAGAAGTAAATCATGTATGCACACTAAATTTGGGTAGGTTAAACGAGGTACTATTTAAGTTAGGTTTTTGTGTGTTCTACTGGTTTAAGTCATGGAGAGTTTGGACGGAAAGCATGATGACTGCAAGCACAAAATAACGTAGGTATCAGTGGAAGAGGCATTAAATGTACAGTATTTTCGAGTTATAGCAGATAAAACTGAATATTACAAAAAGAAAATCTCGGCATTAAACAGGGCCTCTCTTTTCTTCCCTCCATCTTTTGAAGATGAATTGTCATACATTACGCAGTAGGTGCGAGCTGTCTCCTCTGTGGCACTCAAGCGCGACACTCGGCACATTGTTGCGCACAAGAAAGGTGGCCAGTGCTGTGTCTGATCGGACATAAATGCTCTGGCAAGAAGAATCGAATGTGGGGGTACAAGCAGAGGTGAGGTCCCCCCATCCAAGCGCAGCGGCAGCTGGCTATAGAGGAAGGAGACACGCGCGCACTATGGAGAGGAGAGCACCAGAGGGCATGAGCAGGGGGAGAGACGCGCAGCCCGAGGAAAAGGAAATCCCCAGTTTAAAATATAATGTTTTGAAATGAGGGAAATAGGAAGAAATAAATGTCAATGTTGATATTCTTTAGAATGCAGAGGCTGTGAATGTTCAATTTTGTTGGCTATACATAGGCAACAATATAGTTTAATCATGCTGTTTCCTGCTGTCATTCCAAATATATGAACATGTGTGTGGAATAACGCCTTCTTTGATTGTGCTTATGTCTCCTCCTAACTTGCATAACCGCAGCCTGTTGTGCGTAACACTGGCCTCCTGGGTTAGCACGTTCTTCAAAAGGTGTTAAATACAGACACCGTCACAATAACCGCAATTTTTGCCAGGCTTGGTAAATCGCAATGCGTGTACTAACTTAACTTCTTTGCATTTTCTCCTCCCAGTATTTTGCACGCTAGGGCAGAATCGCCCCATATTGCATATTCATTAAGGCAAACGTACTAAATGGTCAATGCGTGTTGTTTTGCTCATATGAAAGACGCAATCCTCACTGCGCACCGTTAGTAGATCAGATAGCACTTTTTTTGCTGGTGGTATCAAGTTTGCACACGTTTTAAGAATAGCCAACCTTTAGTAAATCTGGCCCTAAGTCCAAGTCTTCTCCTTTAAAAGAAAATCCCGAGAACAATAATGAGGCAGTGTGCTCCCATTAGGGAGTTGTTTTTAAGGCCTGGCATGACACCCCAAAGGAAATGTTAGTAAAGGATAGGAAGCCTAAGTGAAGCAGACAGAGTGTACACTTAATTCTTGCATCTGCCATTCCTGTTTTATAATGTAGGGTCATAAACCTGAAAAATTAATTTGTACTGTTTGCCTGACTGAATTCCAGCCTCTGCTTACCTGAGTGTGTACAAGACCAGAATATGAAAGTTTAAAAAGGCAAAAAAAGGATCACATCAGATGTAGTGCATAAACAAAACTTGTAAGCCAAAGTCTGACTTCTCCTCAAGGTTACTGTACTTTAATATTTTGGGGAATTGCATATATTGCCTACCTTTTCAAGAGATTGATAAGAAGAAAGATAGAAATATTTCATCCTTTAAAGGGCACATGCACAGAGAATGGAATGTTGCCACTGATGCACCATTGTTATGACTTTAAATCTTGTACAGCTCCATCTCAAGGTCTGATTTAACAAAAAATGAGTTGATGCTCTAATAGAACATCAAAAGTTGATA
The DNA here is from genome assembly GCF_963930695.1 of Labrus bergylta. Taxonomy (NCBI): domain Eukaryota; kingdom Metazoa; phylum Chordata; class Actinopteri; order Labriformes; family Labridae; genus Labrus; species Labrus bergylta. Next base: position 10,678,819 of record NC_089199.1, on the reverse strand, counting down.
TTCTTTTAAGAATGATATGCTACAAGCTTTCCTAGCATGGCAAGACCTTTATGGCTACAATCACTGATGGCACCATCACTGGAAAGTCTGGGCATGACACTGATAATAATGGTGCTTTAGTTACTTACAACTTGGGGAAGAAGCTTATAATTTTTTACTGTAACCGTGGCTATTAATAATAATAATAAAACATTTTATTTATAAGGCACTTTACATTTAAAATCTCAAAGTGCTAAGTGCTAATAGCACTAGTGTCATTCGACTTTTTTTGCACTGAGTCTCATATATATTGAAAAAGGTTTAATTTCAAGTAATTCACAATTTATATACTTCAATTGCTTTCACCATTTTTTTAAATCTTCCATTAGCAGTTTTAGCAGCAGCAAAAGTCCATCCTCTGTGATCAATCCACAATCCTCTGGGTGTTTGTTATGGAGCAAGAACCAGGAGGCAATAAGCCTATCTAAACATAAAAACTTGACTGGCTCCTGAAAGTTAAAAACCTGAGAACCTGACCTCCCGTAAGCTCACCAATACAACAATGCGTCTTCTTTGCACACAAATAGAATGTTTCATTGTAGAAATATAAAGGCACAAGGGTATTTCCCAAAAACTTTGATCGATTCCTTCTAACATTTTTTTTTTAGTAAATCCCTGATTTTCCACAACACCCATCTAGAACAACAAAACTGCACTGCAGCGGTATTGCATTATTTAGCAGAGACTTGTACTTATTGCAGCCACTCAACATTGGTCAGAGTCAACTGTGTTCAAAATTACTTCTATCAATTGAAATATTCTCATTTCAATGGTTTAAATTCCAAACCTATGAACTATTTTAAGGCAGGCTATCTTAGACTGACTACACTCTCAACGATTTCTAAATCTTAACCGACCAAAGACATAAGGACAGTCTCAACTGATTTTTAAGAATAAAATCATGCGAAGGCACACACTAGATGACTGACCATCATTGAGACAAAAAATGAACAAAGTCTGAAAATCTAAAGACACTGTGACTGGCAGTGAGTCTGCTTTCTTTCTATTTAGCTGTGAAATGATAGATATAGACTGCTCTATGACATTGTCTAAATTATAGACAAGTAAATACATATCTTATTGTATACAATAACATTTCAAATTAAACTTGTATGGCCTCTTTAACCATGTTTTGTTTTGACACTTTTGACTAAATGTCGACTTTGCTTAGTACAGTTCAGTGCTCAGTTCAGTTTATGTTCACTGCCATGTTTGTGAGCTATAAAAGTACCCAACATCCGTTTGGTGATGCTTCCCATTCAATTTGCTATTGTGAGAATTCCGTCGGAGGCAGCCCGATCTGTAATTGTCTAATGTGTAGCCAGCCTTAGTTACAAAGCATGCCGCAGGTAAATCTCTTAGGGGTTGATTTGATTAAAGATCTTTAAGATAGTTTTGTGTTACACTTCAAATATAAATGGGACCAATATTATGATTTGTAGCCATCTATTAATTTCCACTCGCTGATACTAATTAGGATAAAATGGCAATGTCAAATGGCATTTATCAAATAAATGTAAATTTGTGTAGAGCATTTGTATTTTTACCCCAATTTCTTATGTAGCTTGTTATGGAGGGAGTGTGTCCTTTTCTCAAAGCTACCTATAAATGGCACACTTGTTCTCAAAAATACAAAAACTAATTCTTATTATTCTATAACACACTCTAACAAGACTAGCCTATTTTACTTTGTACCTGGAACACCTATCTGCCTACCTAGAACAACTTCCGTTCAAAAGCCTCCGCATTACTGTCATCGTTTCCTCTCTGAGAAAAGAGTAGGCTATTCAGCTCACATTCACACTCCCACTTGCAGACACACGACTGTTTATAGGTACCAGACCAGTGCTCTCCTGCACTTATCTGCAATTTCCGCGATTAATCCCCTTTTACAGAAGTCATGCATCCATCACGGGTAACACTCCAACAGCATGTGCCTGCTCAGCTACACAGAAACACAATCATTAAGAACTGTGATGGCTGTATGCTACCTCTGAACTGAAGACGTGGTGTATTCTGAATGAAAAACAATGTTACTGGTATTTAAACAGATTATGAATATTTTCACAACTGACTGTTACATGATGCCCAGACTTTAATGTGTGTGGATAGAGGAGAAAAGAGAGAGAGAGAGAGGGAGAGAGAGAGGGAGACAGACAGAGAGATAGAGAGAGATAGAGAGAGACAGAGAGACATGAAGAGAGAGAGAGCACTCTAATTATGACAAGAATCTTCCTGTAGTGTGATGGTAACTTGGCAAAAAAGGAGGGGAATCGCTAAGCGTGCTCCCTCTGTTATGCCTGAAGATTTGGCACATGCACTCACAACAACAACAGTGATGTAACCTGGTAACAAGCCTTTGGCATCTTTACTCTCGACCGAAACCTTGGTCATACCTTCCATATCAACAGCTTTACATCCAGCGTGGGAGAAGCCCTTGTTTTCGTAGCGATTGCAAGGGGGATAAACAGGGAAGGGTGGGAACTCAGCTCACCTGCCCTTCAGTCAAAATGAGACTCCTCACTTCTTCCAGCCCTGGAGGCAAAGGACTTAAGGAGTTATTTTTGAGATCTCTAAAAATAAAATAACAATGTGTCTAAGTATTCTGAGCGCACGTGAGCTCAATACTAATGCAGGAAACCGCCATAAGCCTCATCTTCATTAAAAAACACAAGTAGGTAACAGCAATGCCAAGGCAACAGCTTTTAATGTCATTCTTCTTTCTCAATTAAAGGCTTAATGGTTCAGCTGAATCCACCCCCAGGAAGAAAGCATTAATAGCCTGGTCCTTACTTGCATTTTTAGGATGTGTCAATTATCGCTTCAGCGCTCACGCGGCTGAGCACATTGTTCAGCCTTTTTGAGCCAACAGCTGAGCCGTGTGCCAATCGGGGGCCTCCCTGCTTCTAATAAGATGTGCAAGAGTGTCAGTGTTATAGGGCTATGTTGTGTTAAAGTTGGCTTTTAAGATGCAGGCAAGCAGACCTCTCTGCTGTGCTCTTAAAAAAGAAAAATGGTATACATGCTCTTTCTGTTCCCCTACCCCCTTGATCCCACTTCGCCTGTGGTTGAGCAAATCAAGACCATAATTATTCTGCCAATCAATCAGGAGCACAACTGTGGCTGTGGGGCAGTTAAACGCTGAGCAGAGAGAGCTGTCAACAAAGCAAAAGCTAAACCCTGAGTTCCTTAAAGCTCACTGAACCTTAAAACGGCAAGAGAGACACCTCTGTCTTATTAGTCAGTGTCAAACTAAAGTGAGGTCCAATAAGAGAGTGGTAAAGAAAAAAAGCATCCAGCTGCTTTAGATACACAGACAGACAGACAGGCAGGCTGAGCAGGCTGAGGGACAGAGGATCAGAGCAGTGTAAGATGTGGGAGTTGGCTGTGGATCAACTGAGTCGCTTCAGGCAGTCTGGAGAGGCCACAAAGAAAGCAATGTGGTTTGTGACCCCTTGAATGCAGCCACACAAACCAAGAGAGAGAGAGATTTGAATGGATGGAGCAGTGTTTAATATTAGAGTTATTAGAGGGATACTATCAGCAGCCAGACACTTTCCATGTTAATGTGGGTTTTGTGGGCTAGATGTATACTCAGATTTAAGGACACAAAGATGTCTGGGCAATTGAAGGGTGCAAACACAAGCACAAGGCCCTCAGCTCATTGCACAATCTGTAGGTCGGTACAAAAAAAGTGCTAGATTCCAGTAATTGAATAAGCCTTTCCAGTGAATCAGAGCTGTGATCAGGGGGTGAGATGTCTCTCCGTCCCTAACAGCCTGCCTGGGAGGTGGCCTTTGTTTTGGAGGTGGCAGGGGTGCCCTGACACCAACCATGCGAACCCAATTACCCCGCTCCCACGGCCTGGGGGCCCGCATTAACACACTCCCCCTGGGAGATTGACTCCATGCCAGCCCTCACAGCCTGCAAGATTCTTCTGCTGAATCACAACCAGACCAAACCATGCTGGCAGGCTGAGTGTTTTGGTTGCAATCTTGGGGGCCTATATCCTCTCTAGCATATGCATTTTCTAGATCAAGTTCAACATTGATGTTAAGTATTGAGCCTGTCTCTGGTGAGCTTGTCCAATTGCTTGTAATATACAAGCTTGCATCATCTCTAAAACAAAGATTGCGGGAGCAATGCAGTAATTGCAACAGTAACAGAGTAGAATTTACCTCTTAATGAGTTTAATATTTCAAATGTAGCCATTCACAGAAATAAATTATTTCAACTATTTAAGGGATATATATGTTAATCGTTTATGTTGCTCTCATTTTTAAACAAATTTGCTAAAAAATTGTGAATGTAATGAACATTACTAAGAACACATAGTCTGGTTTAGCTCTGTCGGTAGAGCATGCTTGCCAGGAAAAGGCATACAGTCCTTGTCGCACTGGACGCAGGTTTGACTCCCATGCTCATTTCCTCCCCCTCTTCCCATATTTCTTGTCTATCTTCAGTTGTCATCAATGAAATAAAAAGGCAAAAGGCTAAGATTTAAAGGAATTACCTGGATGGGCGATGCATGTTCTGTGAGTGCTACACAGAGGAGGAATCAGGTCATGAATTTCAAATTTAGACAGTGAAGCTCTGAAGCCTGAGCTGAGAGAAGAAGCCGTAACACATCGCTTAAACTCTGACAAAACGCACTATTTCAAATGCAGAAAGGACACAGTCAAAACAAATTTAAACAATGTTGAAATAAGCAGAGGTGTGGTAGATTTGTTGGATGTTCTACTCACGTAAAGCCTAAATATCTTCTTCATTTAGGATGGCAATAGAGCTGAAGTTATAATTAAAACCATTTTGCTTTTTAATCAATATTCAATCTCTCAGAAATAATTAACAGCATATTAAAGAGTTTACTGCCTGACAGAGCTGGATGCCGCTACATCATTAAGCTGTTGAAGCGCTGCTCTTTGACTCCTCACTTCACTGGTGTACTGCATCTCTGTGCATGCTCCTTAAAATGCTGCAGGAGTCGTACACTGTACCTGCAGATAATAACACAGCCCAGTGATAACATGCAGGGTGTATACTTTCCCACTTTCTGAGACATGGCTTTTAATGTAATTCATAAACAACTGCAGCTACATGAGTGCACATGTTTGTGACAAATATAAGGCTTATAATGGTGTACTGAATGCAAACGCTTCACAGGAACTGGCAGCAATTTATGATCAAGGTTTCTAAACTGCTAAGGGGTGGCCACCTGCCATAAATCCATGCCCTTTCCCTACAGTGATAATGTAGCTTGGATGGGAAGTTGCACAACAACACAGAACAAATAAGAGGGATTAAAGTCACAATTCAATTGTTTTGTGTTTTCTATGTACTCTGTCTTCTGCTTTACTAAGACATCAGTGACACGTGTAAAAGATAAGAACTCCTGAGTTGTTGATGAAAATACAGTACACAAAATGTATCAGATACCGCATAAAATGCTCTATTGGCCATTAGTAATTCCACCAGTCAATCAATGCAGCAATCTGATAACATCATTTATTAGCCCCCTTCACAAAATTGACTTATATCTTCTTCTAAGAAACAGTGGCCTACACAGCATTCATAAATATATGGCTGCCATCAGCAACTAATGATTACATTTTAGAGCATACAAAAAGACAGATTTCAGGTTAATTATCATGTCACAATAACACAAAGCAACAGTGCTAGCTTTGAATTTAACTTGAGTGAAAGCTAGTATGTCAGCAAATAATGCATTCGCATCCATCATTTTCAAGTGGAATTTTATAATTTAAAGTTAAGATCATCGAAGTAGAAACGAAAGGAAAGCAAACACTTTGGTGTTAACAAATTATTTTGTGTACTGAATCAGGCCTTACAACTAGGGAACCAATAATATATCATCCATTTGAAGTAATTGGTATGCAATGGTATAATAATTAAAAAGATTTATATTGTTGCACTGGTATTTCAGGGGTTCTTTGTATCCTTGAATATTCTTCTTCTACGTCAACCAAAAATGCTTCATGGAAAACAGGAAATGATATTGTAAGTAGTAGTTACAATTGTTCTCAATTATATGAATACCATCACAAACTGCATAATTATGTAAAGCAAAGCAAGCTGGTCTATCATTTACTCGATTAATAATCACCACAAACCTGAAGATACGTGCTGAAATTGTTTACTACAAAAACAGTCAAAGCTGGTGTAGCAGGATACAGTATAAAGCCCTCAAATCAGCCTTTGAATTCAAACCAGCACCCGTCTTGTGTCACCAGGAATTGTCTGTGTTTATACAAGCGTAAATTCCTTGGGCATCCTCCAACTGACTTCCATTGTAATTTCAGGACAAAGTGTTTTTCGTCTACTGCTGATTAAGAAGAGGGAAGTAGAGTAAAACATGAGACAGAGGCTACATACAACGATGTATGTATGACACGCCCAGGAGTTTGTTTTTCATGTGGAACGAACAGCTGTCGGTGTCAGTACCTGTTCTTTTCAGCCTACTCCGTTGCCCTTTCCAGATAATTTCAATTAATTTGGTTTCCTGGAGACAATGTTGCTGTTTATCTGGGTTTGAATGAAGGGGGGGTGAGGTAGCAGTAGTCATTGTTGGTTTAAGCTCTGCAGTCAAAATACCTCTTGGCGAAAAAAAAGGTTTCATCAGTGTGTGGTTACTGCCTTACAAGAGCTACAATAGGTCATTACAAAACCTGAAGATTACCACAATAAATACCAGACACGTGAGTTAGGCCCAGAGTCAAAACATTTTGGCTTCATGTCATTACCTGACCAGATTAAACTGCAGATTATTAGTTATAGGTGAAAAAAAATTAAGATCTAAAATATTTTTTTTGCTTAATTTCTTTAATCAATCCTATTCCTTGAGCCAAAAGGCAGTATCCAAATTCATTTTTTTCAACTGCTGTAGTCTAGAAAAGAGAGCTTCAAATTCTCATATGTAAGGCAGGAGCTCTGAACACAGAGAGTTTGACATTTTCTCTTAAAAAATGTAAATGTTAAAACAGTTGCCAATTATTTTTCTGTCAATCAAATACAAGCTGAATCATTTGATTGTTTCAGCTTTAAGTACAGCTGGAGTACAACATGCAAAACGCAATGGACAATCTCCTTGAACATCAATACTCGCTTCAGTCTGAACAAGCAGTGAACAGGCCGCAGTCTGAGAGCAGCGGAAGGAGACACTGCTCTGCTGTTGTGAAATTGGCTGTGGTGTTTCCAATGGGGAACTCTAATTTCAGAGGAGGAAGGTGAGGAAGCTGTGTGGGCAGATGACATTTTATTCTGTACCCGAATATTAAATTGGGTATTATGGGTAAACAGCTCATTCCAAACTTGTGAAAATAAACTGTTGTCATGTGTTTTGATTTGGGCTGCAATCTCACTAGGTCACTTCTGCAATTACCTTTTTAGTCCAGCAAAAAGTCCAAAATGCAAAGATTATCAGTTAAACAAAGAAAAATTAAAACAATTGATTTAAGAAAATAACGTATACCCGCTCTACACAATTAAATACCTTTCAATCTGACATATTTTCACTTGCAGTTCTTTTTAACCTCATTGACTTTTTAAGGCACTCAGGCATTTTATCTGCACATCAACTGCAGGAACCACCAGCTTCCTGAGCTCCCCTAAGACTAAGGCTCACATGGTACTACTTTCTTCAAGGAGGTCAGAAAGCAATCAGCATGGACTGTGACGTTTTGGACATGCTTTCTCAGTTAAGCAGAGCCTGTACTACTACTCTGTACATAAACTGTGTACTACATGCATTCAGTTAGTGACAAAGCACTAGTTGGGAAAATGTACTTTAAACAGCAATAGAAAGTAAGGAAAGGAGCACAAGTCAGAGGAATAAATATTATTATTGTAATTTGATAATTATGTGACAGAGAGTGCCTTTCCTTTTTGGGATTTCATCTCTCCATTTCTGCACATGTCATTTTCACCAGATGTAACAACACTGCAGTACAAGAAAAACAAAACACAGACACACTCTGCAGTCATCTCAGACAGAGCTTTAAAATCCATGATCAGTCTATTTGCCTAATCTTGATGGTTCTTGAAATATGCACTGAAGGATTGTTAGTTGGACCCTTGCTTCTAGACCCTCAAACTGATAGTTTCTATGTTTGTCAAACCAAAAAAACCCACATAACTATGCCCCATGAATGGTTAAAGACCCCATGACATATTGTGGGTCTCATCTAATGTGGAGAGGCTGTTAACCTCCTATCGATCTGCAGACCTCATCAAAAGTCTTGAGTGCTTTACATTATTGGATGGAGACTGAAGCCAAAGCGACCCAGCATTGACCGGGGATTTAATTCTTTATGAGTGAATAAAATCGCATTGGCACAGGTTTTGGACAACCTAGCAAAGACTGATGGAGGTTTAGTCTGTGCTAACACTTCACTTCAAAACTCAAAGACTGAGCTCGGCAGGTGAAATACAAATAGACCCACAGCACCGTATTAACCCCTGTCTTCATAAATCATTTTCTTCATTCAAATGAAGCTTTAGACTACTGCTGTGGTCTATTAAACAAGATCTTGTCACTCAAAGTGTTTTGTAGCTATAATGATTTAACAGGCAATGTCTTTTTAGTATATTGTAAATCTACAAACTTCAGAATCAATAACAAGCCTTTAAGGATGTTAAACTTTCAGCAGAATCCTTACAAAAGCCTCATTACATTTGCTAACATGATGATGACTTTGTACTGTGTTTTTTGTTTTGTTTTGTTTTTCTCACGCCGTGTCTAGCTGGTGTAAAAGATAAGGCTAATTAACGTGGAACCATTTGCATCTTTACCTCAATGTTTCCACAGCGAAGGGAGCAGCCACAGTGGGCTAATGAATGTTTGATTTGAGAGGGATGACTTCCTGTCACTTCCAACGCTCCTGACATAACCCTCTCCTAAACCCCTAAATTCCCCTGCTTTGCTATCTGGCACGACTGTCTGCGTCGCACCTTTTTCCTCCACCTTCCCTTTCTCCACTTTAAATTCCTGAGTTCATCCCCCTTTTCTCGCCCCCCACCCACCACCACCACAACCACACAGGCTGCGCTCATTACAGCGGATTTGCATGTCTGCTCCAGAGCAGTATGAGAGGAGATGAAACAGAACTCCCAGTGGCTGCATCTGCAGAGCTTCACTCATCTGACAGAAAGAGCTCCACCTTGGGCCCCAGACACAGCCAGCAAACAAATGCAAGCTTCTTAAACAGGCCATACACACACAGAGACACACACACACAAACCTACTCACACACACATATACTCCCACAGAAAGAATATACACTGCACACTATTCAGTTTAAATATATCTATATGCAGGAAATAAATTGAAAAACAGAGGTCTACCTTGCAGCACATTGCTCCCCTGCCTGCATATTAACCAAGTCCAAATCAAGTCTGTTCAGTCAAGGAGAGTTATGTTACTGTGCCATCAGTCTCCATTCACACAGACAGATCACACGCCTAATGACAGATGACCATATTTTTTGAATTCTTAATGGCATCCCATATTTTTAAGCCTCTTCAGACAGCTATGGCCAAAAATCCAAGAGCAGTGAGCACATTCTATTATAATCGTACTATGACTAAACTCTTAATCCATTCCAACAAAACCTGTCCTATAATTTCATGTTAAATACTTGAAAGCCTTTTTCCTTCTGGGATATTGTTACTGTAGAAAATCAGTGCTTAAATGGGTTGACCTATAACTAGATTAACAGTACATCTATTGATACTTTCTTTTATTAAAGTGATGTCATGAATCATGATAATTAGTCATTCATGAAGCTTATTTCGGTTTCCTCTTTACAAATCTGTACATTTACAGTATACAGGAATTAAAAGATAATATAATGGGTATGGCACATCAATCAATCCTCATTTATATAGCGCCAATTCAAAACAAGTGTTATTTGAGACGCTTTACAAAAGAGCAGGTTAATGACTGCACACTCATGGTCAGAAGGAACAGATGTATACACAGTAAAACTGACGTTTTTAAAAAAGTTGTATTTATCTATAGGTTTGTTATGCCTTTGTTGTGAGGCAGGACAGTGGATAGAGTTGTAAATCAGGTAGATAGAGCAAGTGGGGTTCGACATGTGGCAAAGGAGGCACAGGTCCTATTCGAACCCGGGCTGCTCTCTTTACGAGGACTGTAGCCCCTGTACATGGTCACTAGGTCACTGGTGCCCCAAAACTGACACAATTTTGAAAGTTGTAATTTAATTTGATCAGATGGAGTTCATTTTAATCTTTACCTTTATTGCTGGTCTAAATTTAAAAAGTTGCATTGATCCACATGAGTGTGAAGATTTGAAGCACATTTGTGTTATTACTACATTCTGTTTCACAAGTCCAAAATTTACCATGAATACCAAATAGTTTGTCAGCATCTTGGTCAGCAGTGAGTAATTGCCATGACTAAAATAAAAGTGATGAAACCACACAAAAAAAAAAGGGGGGGGGGGGGGGTTGGTTTATGGTCCACTTCAAATTATTTGCTTGTGTTCATGATTACTCTCTCAGTGAAAGCAAAGCCTCATATGCCATGTGGTATGAGTCACTGTGAACAGGAAAGGCAGAAATGTATGTAGCGAACAAGCTCCTGCCCTGACCTGTATTGTTCCACACTCATCAAGGACCTCACTTTAGTAAAACTGCCCAAAATCTTAATGACCTTTCAGAAATGTAATGTTTGATAACATATTCCATCCTTCCTATTTGCATATCATCCATTAATGTAAACTAGCAAAAATATGTGTGTAACAATTTAAAATGCAATTGCATCATATTTTCATGGAAAATCCTCCTCAACCCTCTCTGACTCAAAAGTCTGAGTGCCCTCTAAGCAGAAAAAAAAAGTGAAACTTGGAAATCATTTTTCAAAAAACACTTTCAGATCCATTTTCTACAGAAAGTTGCATTTTTAGAGAGAATGGGAACATTTATTGACAATAGTAAGGTACATAATTTCTGTAAGGTATTTAAACACATCTGAAATATATATATATTAGCTGTAAATTTAGCTAAACAAACTCAGTTACATAACACTGTGTTTGTTCCAAAATCTGAAGATATGGTCCCTTTTGGTACGACTCAGACAATACGAGCTGCAGGAGAAGCCAATGCACAGACACACAAATCCTCTAAATGAACGCGGCACGTGTTACATGTAATTACAATTGTCAAAGCTCATATGTGAAAACATGTAATCTAATTTTTTTTTTAGTTGGGGTGGTAACAAATGCAGTTATTGAAATGATGCATCTTTTTATATTACAGACTGTTGTACTCAGATTCTTTAAAGCACTTTTTAAATAAAAAGGGAGTGTTTATCGAACTGCTTGTTTTGTCATTATTGGAATTTAACAATGTGTATACATAGTGAAGAAAATAAAGGATAAGATGCATGGAGAAGCTTTTTGTTTTGTTGAGCTGTTAAAATGCAGTTTGAGTCATAGCTAGCTGAGGAGTAGATACATTAAAAATAGATTTATTTTGGCTGATCTGGAAAACCACTTGATTTGTGACCAAAAAAAGCTGTGATCCATATCCATATCTGAATCAAGAGAATTGTAAACTGTTGCACTGCCAATTTGAACTAGAAAGGTTTTTTTTTGCAATGGTTGCAGTGTCTCTAAATGAGGTGGTGACGGTCGTGGTTAGGACGGTGTTGACGTCAAAAGAAACCTGCTGAAACCACAACATATAGCCTGTCTACAACCAAACATGAAAAAACCTAGAACTCAAAAGGAACCAAACACGTCATTCCTTTTTTTTTTTGTTCTGAAATGTTACAAACGACAGAAGTATTCATCAAAGCCATTGTTCCTGATAAATACCACGGCATAACCCTTTTGTATGACTATAAGATTAAAGTTCAAAATTTTTTAGCCGTTTAGAAAGTAATAAATCCAAGAAGCAATTAGGTTTTATGGAGATCAACTCCTTGAACCCTCAGAGCTTTTAACATTACACCAACATCAGGTTGGAACCAACTGCAATTAATCAAGCAGGTAACCAGTTATTTTTAGCGCTAAAAATACACAAAAGGTGAGAAACATTAAATTACTTGATCACGTCAGGAGGATGCGACTATAGGGCGAGTGCCACTAAACATTTCAATCTAAATAACTCTCTTATAATGCAGTAAAGATCAACAGTGCCACAAACTGCATCCTCAAAAATGATCACAAGATTAAATCAACAGCTCTTAAACTGTAAAATAATAACTACTGGTGAGGATGCATTTATTGCAGTACCGTTGTATAACATTTTAATAGAGTGTTCTTAATAAACCGGACACTGAATGCACATTTTCACTATGCGCAAGATATTCTCCTCTCCTGTGTCCATAGTTTCATTAACGATGCACAGCTCAGCACCCTGTGTCCTTTAAAAAGACGTCTCCAGAGTTTGTCCCTAAATAAAAGATGGTAAAAAAGATGATTGTATTCAGCAGTAAGCAGCATATAGTTTTTTGCTCTTAAACTCACAATCAGCTAATCAGCTGTATGTATTAATGAAGTTAGAGTCACTTACTAACACTTGTTACTTTATTGTGCAGTACTTAATTCAACCTATTTGATGGCCTAAAGCTGGGCAACCAAAAATTAAAATTAGCATTGACCCTTTCATTTGTGTGTAGATGCTGCTAATCACCAGCTTTGAGAATAACTTTTTGCCCACTTCAGATAGCAATGCATTATTTATTTTTATGAAAAAAGAAAGTTGAAGGTTTGAGAATGTTGTTTCTAATTTAATTGTCTAGGCACGCTCAGTAATAAAACTGTTGGATAATCTTTAAGTTGCTTTTATAAATGTAAATAATTATACTAAATGGGCAGATAATGCTTTCTCATAGATTGTAGGCAGTGGGCACCTAAATTGAATTAAAATTGCATTGCAACAAAATATTCTAATTTACATCCCAACAATCAGCAAGTACAAGGACATGGTGTAAAACAGGCTGAAAATAATAGGAATGCCTTTGGACAGAGAATTTACATGCTTGCTTTCTAAAGACCGCAGCAGATATTCAGTGAAAGCAAAAGGTTTAATAAAACAAAAGAAGAAATGGGAATGTCGTTGTGGCGGTCAAAGTGGCTAACCACTGGGACCTCAAAAAAAGAAGTCAAAATGTGACAAAATTCATTGGAGAACAGACAAGATAAAAGGAAAATAAAGAGGTTTGAAAAAAAAGCAAGCCATTTGGATAGGGATTATCAGGAATAAACCCAAGCAGCAATCAGCATTAACCAAAGAATTAATAATTTGTGCCTCACCAATTATAGTCACTTTTGTCAGAGCATCATTTTGACTTTCTTTGACTGGACTCATACAAAAGGACAGAAACTAAGTTTGCAGACAGCCTGCAGTGCTGCGATTTGAGTGTGGCTGGGCTGTAAAGCACACACATTAAGTCATTAAAGTTCCCATACTCACAGTGGCTCCGCCAACCCCCCACTGTACACACCAGTAACCCCCCAGCACCAAGCCTTTCAGACCAAACGCTGCTCTGCCTTCTGCATCTTAATAAGAGGAGGGAAACTAAAAGGGAAGTGAAGGCATGGCAGTCTTTTAGAGGAAGCCGAATAAATGACTGAACACATACCCTGGGGCGGGCATGCCGGGGGGTTTCCAGGAGGTCGGGAACAAGCAGGGCCAATCGTGTCAAGACGAAGGCGGCAGACTAAAACAAAACTGACATATCAAAGAAGCCAAGCTTTGTAGAAGGGAATAGAGCACCCGATACATCGCATTCAACCGCACAGCCTGTTTCTGCTTCAATGAGAGACAACATGACCAAAAAAAATGACAATTAACAATTAAAGTGGAAATTTCATCGACTGCAGAGCGGCATCTTTTTCCAATCAGAAAACAGCTGAAACCATCGAAACATCTGAGCGATCCTGGGACCATTGATTCTATCCTTGTTTTCATTTTGAAGGTAGACAAACTGTAAACCTGCTTCTGTAGCCGTTCTTTATTTTTTATCTACTGTACTAATCGTTAAAATATTTCAGAGCACTGTTCAAACTTTACCTTGACAGTAGAGCCAAAAATCAATCATTTCCAAAACAAACTGACTAGGCCTTGAGGCAAATTTCACTGATTCCTGCAGATAAATGTTTTGTCTACATGTAGAAACCATAATCTTTGACAACGTGGATAAACTGGGAATGTGAAGCATAAAGCACTCAGATATTGCTGGATTATGAGAGCACTTAAATTAGTTTTATTTTTAAATTGGCGTGATGAGAGCCAATGTGTCCTTAAACTTAGTTTACTTGTAATGAGATATCAAAGCTCGACTGTTTGCAGTGTATCTTCTTTCCTTATGATAATGAAGGGAATCCTCTGAGGTGGCTGCCATGCTGACACAGCCTTTAGGTGCTTAAATCCAGAAATGAGTGCATTAAGTGCATTTTAATTGATTTATATTTACCCACTGTATTGTCTTGCAAATAAAAAAAAAAAGTCTTCTGGCACTCCTTGAAGACTTTAAAAGTAGGTCACTCAGTCTCCTGTGAGTCATAGCTTTTGGCAGGGGACCAAGCGGGGTAGGTATTGGAGAGACAGAGCTCGTGCTGAAAGGGCCAAATAATACACTGATACAATTTCATCATATTTATGAAGATAATAATCAAGTTTGCTTACAGCTTTGTGCATTTTGTAGTACAATGTGATATTAAGTCTAATTAGATGTAGAAGTTTAGGGAATTAAAAGAAGATAACTTGAGTGTTACACAGTTAACAGTATCATAAATTCAAACACACATTTGCAGGCCTCCTGAGGAAAATTTAAGCTTAAAGTGCATGCAAACTCCTCTGCAGTCATTTCATCCAACATATATCCTTTTAATACAGTGGGCAGATTTCCAACATTGCAGGTGCAGTCTAGTTTCTATACAGAGATGAGGCCCCAGGCTCTCTTCCCAGAGCCACAGCCCCTCGGCAGGGTGGCTGGTTTATCAGGTCAGAGCTGGGCCTGAGATTCCCAAACAGTGACTTTTTGGAGGCGGTGACTCAGCCTGGCACGCGGTCACCTAGAGGACAACCACATTTTGATCGAGCTCTGATGTGCAAACGTCTCATGACCAAAACATTGAGACTTTCTTAATTACATTGAGCAACTGGCACACACCACGTCCCCTCAGCCGCTGAGCCCCTCCTCCAGCTAACCTCTCCACCCTCTCATTCATTCACCCTGAGGGAGACGCATGCAGGCCAGAGGAAGTATGACTCATCTGAGTAACAAGACGCATTCTTCTGAATTCTCTACAGACGTGTTGTTTGCTAAGTGAAGAGCACAGGAGAGTGTGGCACAGAAAGAGAGAAAGAAAAAAAGTGTGGATTCAGATGAACATAATAATCAAGAGGATAAGTACGTGTGAGAGGAAGAAAAGAGGGATGGGGTGGGAAAAATCGGGCAAGAGTGAGACATCCTTGTGTGGGTTCCCTGGTCCACACACAGATCAACATTTCCTCCAAGTCCACAGAGAGAATCCTTGGCTTCCTTTCGGGGTTTTCTGAATCACAGATGGAGACTCCAAGTACTACATCTAAAGCTAATCCATCAGTTTTCACACAGAGAGAGGAACGACAAATGACGACAACAGAGAGGATTTGACATGCAATTCTGCTGAGCATGCAAAGCATAATGAGGCATTAGAAATGAATATGAAGAAAAAGTGTTAAATCATCACACAGACCAACACCACATCTTCACAAACTTGGCACTTTCCTCTAAAGATCATGAGCCTTACACACCACATCACACAGTCTCTAACCTCTACTTGTAGTTATTTCTCATCCGACCTACACTATCGTTGTCTGAAACCTCAAAACAAATGAAGGAGAAAACCCAGGTCTGATCAACTGACACTGGCTGTTGACATGTGCTGTGTCTTGTGATCTCATGATAAGTGATTAGTTTCCGGCTAGTATACTGTCAGCATGGGATGATCTTGAGTGATATGGCAGTAAACCACATCCTTAAGACTCCCCTATTTAACTTATTAAGCAAGCTAAGGACTGTGGATTTAATTAAACCTGACCCTCTCTGACTCTCCCTTCTGGGTCTGGAGATTGACATTTAAATATGTGAGAGATTCTTTATGGTCACTACATTACTACCTAGTAAACAATTATCAAATAAGCCTATGAGGGCTGGCATGATTGCAATTTGCATTCAACACTTCCTTTACTACTTGGTGATGAAATAATCTTGATAGGAAATCATGATAAAGTTTACGTCAATAACAATATTAAGCTTCAGGCCTTTTTAATTTGTATGGACAGATGTCCACTTGACTATCATGGAAAATAAATATTTTCAACTGCCAGTCAGTCTGAGATGGGAGAGAAAAAAAAGATAAGGGGTGGGACAAAATGTCCATTGTCATCCTGACTCTGTGATACATTCATCGAATCACTGGTGCCAAATATTAATATTTGAAATGACAAAAAAAAAAAGACACCCTAAACAGATTTTCCTGCCAATTTCCCTGACTCCTCATGGTAGCGCTTACAACTTGAATGAGGGTAACGTGAACAGAAGTTAATTAGCCAAAGAAGAAGTTGACAGTGAGATTACCCAAGAAGACAAGGTGACACCAAATTGCGTTGAACATAATCATTTGAAAAAAGAACATTTTAGGGGCATTTTTGCGTTATTCCATGTCAACCAGCCGTCCTGTTTATCTGTAGAAAACAAGGAAGTTGCTTCAAAATTTGAAATTATCCCTCCAAACAGCACTGACCTACCAAGTGAACTTCATTCATTTTGGCTTAGGTTTTGTCCCGACAGTAATAACTACCATGGCATCCCTTTTAAATTAACATGAAATACATGTAGCCCCCAGAAGGGAGTTAAAGGTAAGGTTTGAGAATGACTTGTAATCAGATTGTCATATTCCAATGAGATTTGAGCACAGGAGCTGTTGCCCCCATTTGTCTGATCTGTCATTAAACAGCTTTTTCTGGATACTTATGTGCAGACAGAGCTATGTCGTGTAGCCAGTTGTTGCTGCGAACACTTTTAGGATCACATTTTCCCCGTTCAAAACTGAGACAAGAACCCATCTCTGCTATATTTATACTGTGTCTGGGTATGCTTCCACTTTACCTGGAAGTGAATTTCCTATCCGCCACTTGAGCCACTGTAATGATTAAAACAGATACCAAATGCTCTGAAGAAAGCTCCGCACTTATTACTTAGGCAGTGTCAGCTTAGAGAGCTTCTCTTCCTGCACATAGCTCCAAACTCTCCTAAGAGTGTGAATCATATAAGCATATCAATTGCGTCTACTGAGTTAAGAACAAAAAAGCTTATGAGAAGTAGGCTCATACTGTGGGCCTATCAAAACTCAAGGACAAAGCACACAATATGATGAATTATTAAATCCTTCAAGGCACTGAAAAGTCAAGCTAGGCTTATTCTTGGAGGACTTGGTTATTCATCAACGCCTGAATAAGTAAAATCTCAAATGACACAGCGGTGTACATTGCATTAACTCTTATTAACTCCCATTGAATAGAGGGGATTTGTAGGTCCTGATTTTGATTGCAAATTGTGTGCAATACAACCACTGAACACATATTTGACTTTTACAAAAAAATTAGAAGAAGATTAGATCAAATGTAGAATAGTTTATAATAGACATGACATTAAATGTATTGCTTTCTTGTTACTGTAAGGTTAATATGACTCAGAAACCACCGTTCAACACCAGATCCATAACAGTCTGCAAATCTGCACCCCACCCCAAACCACTCTTTTCTCCTACACTTTCTAAACTTAACCAGCAAGCTCTGCTGTGGGTAGTTACAGTAGTCCCCCCTGTAGAGAAGAGCCCTGATTACTCATATTGAGGAAATAAATTGCTAACTACTTACACGGATAAAAACATGTACAGTAACTGAGCAAATGTGCCCATGATATTAGGCAGCAGAATTAAACACCACATGCCCCCCTCACTGATTCATGTCCACATCCAACTCCAACCCGGGACATGGTACGAGCATATAGGCCTGACAGATTCAACTGAATAGACTAGGAGGAGGTGGGATGTGGAGAACTAGGCAGAGTATTGCTGGATGAATAAAAAATGAAGGTGTAGTGCTTCAGTAAATTTGCTCCCCTCCATCCCGTGAGGAGGAGTGGAGGGGGTGGGGGGTGGAGAAGAGGCTCGTTTGAAAACTGAACTCGCGCTGCATTCCCACATCCACCCATATCCAGCGAGGGGCTCTTTAAAAATTCATTAATTTACAGCAAAAATAGATTAAAGCACCCAGCTGAGCAAAACCCAAAATTTGGCTCCTGAATAACATTAATGATAAAACATCTCCCTCAAGCTCAAGGGGTTTTGCCTAAAGAAGGAGTGCTGGCTTTTTTTCACCTTACAGCACCTTGAGAATAATTTATTCTCAATCACTAGTTAAAAAAATAGCATTTCTAATTGTCATTTTTAATTATTCCTTTCTTACAGATAAAAAAGAAGCAATGCAAAAAAAGATGCATACACTAATTAAATCCATCCAAGGATCTGCCATTCCCATGATGCCATGCCAATGTCATTCCATTCACGATTTGATATCTCAGCTATAGAGACTCAATGACAGCTGCTTCAGGCCCCAAAAAGCGCCTATAACTGCAGTTACAGTAATTGCTCTGGCCAGCACTAAATGAGGTTCACTTAAGTGCAATTATCCCCCTCTGATCTCTCGCATAAAGAGACTTCTTTAACATGGAGAAGTGGGCTCACACAATGTGACTGCAAACAAGATTCAAATTGGAATCAGGGAGGCATTTCCAGCAGATGAATGGCTTCATAGCTCATCTGCATTCTAGTGATGCACAGCATTTCTAATGAAGACTGAGCCAGTCCCTGCTCACCAACACTGCTTCCATGACTGTAAAACTTCACACTAGAAATAAGAAAGAGAAAAGGGAGAATTTATTTTACAAAACTGTCTGGTTATTGGGCCTGAGCCGCTCTAGAGGACAGCCTAGCCTGCATGCAGAGTTAACAGCTGTTGAAAAGAAAAAGGAAATCCTGTTTTGGTTGTTTTTTGCATCCAAGGTGAAAAACGTGCTGAAGGACGAGATGATGGGCAATGAAGTGCAGAGAATCTCCAACCAAAAATAACTGAGAGATGAATTGAAACATTTTGGATTCTGACCAAAAAAGAAAAGTCCTCATAGAAATACTAAACAGAGACCTTTGACCGACATCATCACCACTTCACCATGCCAAAAAATATCAGCCGTCCACATGAATAAATTGCCATCTGCCAATCGCATAACACAATAGGTTTTCAGCTTGAGGGGGAAGTTGTGGCAGCCTAATAGGGGTTGCCACAGAGGGTACCTGTTGGGTGCTGT